>NW_019213914.1:0-45282 GCF_002532875.2 Varroa jacobsoni | reverse complement strand
CTAGTTCCTATAGTATCTTTGTGTAGATTGGTTGGAGTTGGAAATTACTTAAAGTACTATCAACGTTTCATTTTTTCTAGAGACTCCTTAACCTATGTATTTTGAATTTCATCCCAGGGTTCTGGCTGTGCGTATTACTTTGATAAGTGGCTAAAAGGGTTCGTTTTGAATCTTGGCCTGAGTAAATAGCGATTTTCTAAAGCGCATGCTGCTTTTTTAGGGTTCTAGGTGCCTGCGAAGTTACACAGCGTTATTTTTTCATCGCTATTATAACGCAAATCTTCTTTTTTACTAGTGCATTTTTAAATAACTATATATATTTGAAAGTTGACTTACAATACGTTCTTTAAATAGTTCTTCTTTTCTTTCAGGCCACTGTTTTACTTTCTCAAGGAAAACTTCCTTAGCCACATATCGAAACCTAGCTAACACCCTGAGTCTGGTCCCCCTAGTGACTTGTTTAGTTGTTTTGATTGCTTGTTTATTCTTTTTTAAAACGCATAATTTCTCCTTCGTTACAGTCGTCCGTTGTGGCTAAGAAAAATACAAGCGATAACATTTAAGAATGCTGAAAGGATAGAACTAAATGATTCATACTACATAAACTACGTAGTTCTAAACTATGTACCTCAAAGAAAATATTTGGGCTAATTCTATAAGCGGAATTGTAGTACAACAACTACAGAACTTCCGAACGAAAGCAGTGATAGTAACAACATATCTCCCATATAAATTCCCACTAGAAACAACAGACTGAATTTTTAAAATGCGAATATTGCCTTTATTATAGCATCAAGTCATCTCTATTTGGCAAGCCTTCAGAATGTGGACAAAACAAAAACATGCTCAATATGTGTTTAATGCGCAGTTAGTACAGGAGGAAGTTTTCTATGTGGAGTCTGAGTTATACAGGCTCCAAAAAGATGCATGCGGGAGATCGGGAGTAAATTATGGAAATGCAAATTTCAACAACCGACAACAAGGCACGAACTCCAGCTCAGTATAGCCAATTAAGAGTCGTTATAAAAACAACGTCGACCTGTGTGTTTTCTTAATAACAAATCATCGATAAGTACCATCTTGTCCCATTTAATGGTCTACAAAGAGTGTGTATTCAAGCCAATCCAACAGTGTTAATCGCACGTGGCCTGTATTTCTTATAAGTAAGCTAAATAAAGCGATGTGGAGACTTTTTCTCTAATTTCTAAGCGCGTCTTAATTTAGCTAGTAGTAAACCGTGATTTATCTTCTTCCCGCGACCTTTCAAGTGGACTCTGTTTGAATCTAAGGAATCATCAAAACGAATCAACAAAGGTATATAATGGCCTTCAAATGACGAGAAAGAGTATGTAAAGTTTCTTTAGTATACAGAGTGTATAATGCTACCCTAAAATACTGTATAAGAAGTTGATTGCAGTCTTTTTAATACACACTACAGATCAACTTAATGCAGGAACAACATATCTAAAACCGAGTATGTCTCTAGATTCTGATACACAGGATAATGGACCATACAGGTAACAGTAAGATTCTCCTTTAATAAGACAAGGTTTAAGCAAAGGGAATTTGATCTTATAACGTTAAGCCAGCATTAATTTATCAAAAAATTCTCGAGTGACATAATTCCACGTCTGAGAGCAGCGGTCTTATATTGAAAAACGTTCAAATGCTACTGAACTTTTACGTTGCGCACCACCTCCTACGGTCACGAAGAGGAACGAGACAAGCTGCTCTCGAACCTCAAAGATTTCACAATTGGATGAAGTAGACCTAAGGCTCATTTCTAAATTTGTCGCTTCCTGGAAGTAGCGAGCTTCTATTCGAGGTCATTCTAAATGACCATAGACCTCCTTACCGAGCGAAGCAGTGTTGTAGCTTTAACTTTAGACAGAAAATGTGGACATGATTGGCAAAATAGAACGATCCCCTCAAGAAATAGATATTTAACTCTCAATAGAAACTAGTGACGAGAAGATACCCAAATACAACGAGCTTCGCAAAATGTTCGTGATGCCCAGGCACACATAATCAAGTTACAAGACTGCAGCTCATCTTAATAAATAAAAAGAATCTTAATGCGAGAGCTTTATCTACCTTCTTCGACGTGTCTGCGGGGCCTTTGGGCGACAGCGTAGAGACAGCACGCCAATCAAGAGGGGAGGGAGAGGGAGACAGCGAAAGAAGGTGCCGACAGTGACTTTTTGCCAAATGTGGCAACCCTTTGCATAGCTTAATGCAAGGGCTAAATCGGACGGAAAGGGATGGCTCGACTTCTCGGAATCCAAGCATGTGGAGTAGCCAATAATAGAGGATTCACGAGTGTATCAGGGGATACCGACTACAGTTCCCACTCTAATTCCCTGGTCAACGAAATACTCCCAAGGACACCGCCGTCTCGCACGAACAACCAGACATACCCATGACCAAGGACGCGATAAGAATAGACTTCAAGAGAAATGCTTACCAATCTGCTTACCACCTACTTCCTCCAGAAGAAATTTAACAAAGTGTTATCGTCTATGCCATAGCTGGATAGACTATGTCGAGTGTCCTCGGCAGTAGACGCGACGAGCCAGCTGTTTGGTAGTTTCCGAGCAGTCGAGCGGCTGGCCAAACTCGCGAACCAGTTGGCGCTTCTCACACGCCCGAACCGCACAAGAACTGCTGCCGCCACCACCATGATGTCCAACAAACGTCTGCGTCCTCTGTATCGCGTGACTCTGTATCCGACGGCCCATGCCACCCCCCAGAGGATGAAAAATCCCCCAAACTAACGAATCAGGGTAATTACCGAGTCCAAGTGGACCTCTCTCCTACCGTATCGAGGCTACATTGCAGCCCTATGTTTGCGGTCTGCGGGCAAGAGGTGTAGGCTGAGACAATAGGACGGTGAAGGTGGGGGACGACCCGTACAACCGGTGGCGTACAACGCGCGTTGAGCAGAGCTAATGAATTTCCTTGAATCATTCCTGGACTATATGTACATCTCTAGCTATTGTTAACGAGGACCTGACGGGCCACTTGGCCATTGGCAATGTTTCGCAAGGCGCTCTTACATAACGCAGTGTGCATATAAGCACAACTACTTAGAGCTACAAAGAAACCCTTTGGGTGATGGGTTAGAATAGCCGGATTATGCATCTACAAGCGTATGAACCTGCATAGTGGGTCCGTCGAGAAACAAATAGTTCCGAAGTCTCGGGATTGGTGGAACACCGAGGACTGAGGAAGATGGGCTAGACCTTAGCACAAGGCTGTGTACTGTACATGACCATCGATTCAATCACGAAAAGGAGCCACCAAGAGTCGGGTCTGCGAGTCGGCTGTCATGTGGCAAACTTCTCAAGCAGGGGACACGCACAAGACATCTTCGCATAACACAGGAAGAAGGGCCTTCAGTTCTGTCTGCCGTGAGTGTCTCCCGCGGGGATCCGTTCAACGACAGTTCGCGTTCTCCGATTCTCGCTACTCCTCCGCATGAAACATTCATCCGTCTATCCCCAACCAACAGCCTCTGCCGGGTTACAATATTTCCTGGCTGTTCAGTCTTGAGCCGCCTCACGCGAGAGAGACGAGCTGAGGAAGGGGCTGAGTCCGCGGGAGAGTCGTACCTCGAGTGAGGACTGAACGCCGGGGACAATGAGTGACTGCGTGGCAGATATGAAGTAGACAAACAGCAGATAGACACCTTCACACTAGTTGAAAACACCCACAGAAACTGCTGGTCGCTTACAACTGGCCCTGAAATTCTCCACACTAGGGTTGATAAACAGTTAGTTTCCAAGCAAGTGCCATATATTAAACGGTATGAAATTGCCTCTCTACACTACTCATGATATAGGCAAACGAAATCCGAAAAACGACCTCCATACTAAACCTGGCTGTCTTTTGCTTGCATCGCTTTTTAGAGGACGTTTCTTCGCAGCGATGGCATGATCCAGGCCACTGGCCACCTGCAAATAACGACTGGACCACAGCAGCACAACATCGCTTGTGTGTGTCGTTTTTTGAATGAGAGATTTCTTTCTAAAATCATTTGTTTATGTTCGTGTCGGTCTGTAGCTCCTTGACGTACGGGTGTTGTAGAAGCTCAGAGACGCTCAGAAGGACTCATGCAGCTTTTTAAATATTAAAAAAAAAAAAAATAATATATTTATCTTGATGAACAATTTTACCTACACAATTACCACAACGTAAAATATTAGGTCTCTCTCTATGATATCCCTCAAACTCCATATCACTGCTCATTAGTCTTCAACATAAAACACGGTCGCGCATGTACATAGCCGGGTTTGGTCGTTGGCCAAGCACATATCTTTGCCAAAGCTTGGTTTGTAATAGTATTAATTATAATTCGTACAATATATACACACTTTAAGACACGATAATGATTTATCTCATTTGTAGTGCATATTCGGGTCATATCTACATTCAAGTGTGAATAAGTTTGCATAGTACATATATAGTAGGCCAGAGAACCTGTTCGACCATTTTTCTCTTAGGCACATGATATGTATTGTCATACGATCTCCGGCGTGGGTAATTAAGCCAACAGCCACCTAGGCCCTTGATAGTTCAGACCAAGCTTTCTTTCAAGAACGCTGAGGTTTTTACCCTGTTCTTTTAAACGGCCGCTTGACTCATCGGACCCATCGTAGCATGGACATTTCGCTTCGATTAATAGTAGGAGGGTCGCTATCTCCAAATAGTCACCAGAGGACGCTCGATCTCATAATGGGTTGATTTAAGCGACTGGTTGGGAAGGCGAGCGCCATCTAGCGTTGGACGTTTGGCGTTGAACGTTGATCGCGTCGGGGGTGTCGTTGGTGTGGTCATATTGTTATTTTTTCTTTGTTTTATATTCCGTTGTTTGCTTTCTTTTTGTTGCTAATGTGTAGAAAAAAAGCTGGTTGACCGCTCCTAAAGGACCTGCCATATAACAATCGTTTCAATCTTGCATAACGTAACAGCACGAGAAGAAGCAGCAGTAGCGCAAAAAGAAATTGAAGGTACAGAAAAGAAAAACAGTCGCGGCCACCATCTTTTGGCCCCACCCAGAAGAAAGAAAGACGAAGCAAAAGCAGAGGCAACAGAAAAAGAATGAGCCACAATAGGAAACGTATCGCCGCGACGACAACAGTCATCTTACTGCCTGCGTCTATCGCTGATCGCAGACAAAGACGACGTCGCGCCTCATAATAAAAATAATAATAGCAGATAGCAGACAGATAAACAACTAATAACAATAACCACAACACCCTTCTGCCTAGCCGTTGAGATGACTGGCACTGCAGCACAGCGGAATATTACAATGACATAGAAAGGGTTCCAAACCGCTGGCTATAGGCTATGAGAACGCGGAATAACATCGATGGAACCCTGTCTGTGTTAAAGATCGTGTAACAGTAAATACAGAAATTGGGTGTGGTGTAGAGCAGAACTACAAAATGGAAAAAGCCTAACTTTGGTATCGTGAGATGGTAATCTGTCACTCAGCAAGGTTGTTTCGTTTTCATATCGTAGGTTGCGTGCTTTATTCTATTTCACAGAATCGCGTATTAAATAGCAGCCCGTTTACGATAGGGAGCTCTTTTGAAAATCAAAATCATAACATTTCAGTCTACCCACTTTTCCTTATCGATGTTTTACTGTAATTCTTGACGCGTGAATAAATGGGTGTCTCTCAGTCGGAAACTAGCTATGTATTTTCACTATCCCACGTTCTCATATCAAAGCTTAGCGGTGGAGCTTCCAGCAGTCTGGCATCACTAAGTTCCATCCATTTCATGAACACCGGCTTATAACTTATGTTCATACGTACAATGTATACAAGCTCTGCGTTGTTTTCCATTTTACAAAAAACGGAAGCTTCTATAAAAAAAAAAATAGAAGAAAATCAACGTTGCAGCAATCATATAGTCTTTTCGCACTCGAAAATCTCTTTCTTGTTTCGACGTGTACTCTACCTAAAAACGCTTGTGTGGACGAATAGTCGTCATTATGCTAGGTTCTATTACCTACTTGCTATGTACGCTACATACAAGGTAAGTGCGTATTACGATTTTCAATCAACTGTAGTGGAAATCCTCATCGCCATTAATCAGCCTTCTACGTACTGTAGGATAAAATGTAATGTTTTTGAATGAATGTTAAAGTTACACCAAATAGTAATAGTGTTTTTTTGACAAGATTCATTTGGGTTTCGTTCCTGTTGTTGGGTATCAATGACCTCTGCATATTCCTTATAGTTGTAGTGTAGTCAACTAATCGAATAAAATAACTTCCTAATATCAAATGCTTTTTTTCATTGCTCTCGTTGCTTCTACAATCTTCTAATCTGGTTGGGAGCAAATTTTTATCGAATCTCAACGCCGTTGGTTACGTTAGGTACTTTCACGGCTATGTAACGAACTATAAAACGCGTCTTACTAACAACACTGGCCAACAGAGACTGGCCTGACCTTCTAGCTTGTTCGGTTTCCTCTGAAATCAACTTCAATGGGTTAAGGAGCAGCTAGTTCTGCTGATATCTAATCCCTCCCAAATTTCCATGACGTGTCCTTTTAAAAGTTAGGGGACAGCGGACAGACGAACCGCGAAGTGCAATATGGCTTACTAACCACTCGCTTGATGCTCCGCTTAGTTGAAGCCATCATGACCGTCAACGGTCGCAGTTCGTTTACGACGGGATCGATTCGGCAGCAAACCACAGCTGTTTCAGTAAAGCGACAGACCAAAACATACGGGCACTTCTAAAGTGGGGTCAAAAATTTTGTTTCGCGTCGAGCGCTATGGGTGTGGAGGAAGATGCGACCTTGTCGCCAAAGAGGAGACGACTGTCGAACCTTATGACATTGAGAATGAGTAGACAGCAATTTTTTTTCTTCAAAATGACTCTCTACGGATAAAGACAGCTTCGGCATATTCAGTTTGCTGGATCTAACGTATTAACGCGTCTATACACCGTCTACAACCACAAACGGTGCTATATGCTATTCTTGATGTATAGAAGAAGAGTCTGATGAGTAGATGCTTTTGTCGAAGGTTATTCGTTTATCAGTGAATTGTGTGTGTACCGTAAGAGTAACGTGTTTTTTTGTTGTCCGTCGTTAACGTACAGGCGGCGGCATGTTCCCTCATTTCGCGGACACCTGGACACAGCCGCCGACAGGAATGCGACCGGCGAATGATGTTTCTTCAAGAAAGTTTCATTAAGTTCGCATAAAGCTCTCCAGGCGTCAGCTTTGGGGAGACCAGCCTCGATGGCAATTCTGCCTATCGTGAATGTGAGCCTTGCTCGCTGCTTCTCAGCCGCCACCCCTTAAACCAGAAGACACAAGACAGAAGAAGAGAAAGACGAAAAAGAAGAAGAACCGTAACAGACAACGCCCAACGCTTCCGTTCCTCTTTTGCAAGCTCTTCGCTGTCTTTCGTCTCGCGTAATCTCACCTAAACTTGGTTATGGGGCACTCGACTACCCGGATTCAAACAAAGCATAATTGCATTCGTTTGGTAGATGTGTTAAGAAACGGAAACTGTAATGTCATGTAATACCTGCCCTATCTGAGGGATATAGTGTTAAATCGAAAATCGAATGCAGATATGGACATAGATAGAAGCGTTTTTAGATGTTTTTTCAAGGACAATAACGTTTTATTTATGTTTTATATTGTGAAAGCCTGAAGTTTTCAAAGGGTTCGACTTGAATGAAAAAAGACATTTCTTTTTTTTTTTTTTTTTCTTTAAAAGCTGTGTCTGTGTTTTGATTTGTTTGTCTATACAAGATGGTCGCGTTGATTTTGTTTCTGTGGACTGACAGCTTCATCCTGGGGTAAGTTGCGTCTTTAACTTTGGCGGTCGATTGAACATTTTTTCAACAGGCATTTTTCGTTCTAACCTTGATCAGGTTTGATCCGTTTTAGGTGAACTTTCCGATGACCATCGCAAACCCTTGAATAATATTATAATAACGTATTTAAAAAATAAATAAAGTTTTTCCTTTTTCAAAAAGAGCTACGTCTGAATAAAATTTGAGAAACGGGAAATTAATTGCGACGAAAAATGGTGTAAAGCGTAGGAATTATAAGAATATTTCAGCGAGAGAACGACGATATTCAACCGGAAAATGGGATAATGACAATCAAATAGGTCTGCACTTGTTCTAAGGCCAGTCTGTTTATAATTCAATCAGACGACTCCACGAGGCAAAGTGATTAATAAATTGAGTCAGAAAAATAAGACTATTGTAACTGGATCGGTACAACGCGATGCTAGATTGGGTGTAATAATAATAATATAAACTGGTAATATGAGGACAGGCTGATGAGGGTAACTGCTACAAGCCGACAGGATTTTTGGGGCCTTTCAATGGGAGAAGGGATAAGTGGAGCGAGGCAGCTTTCTGTGTGGATCTGAGATACAAATTACGTTAGGCTGCTTATAACATAGGTGAATCGCGTTTCGAGAATTACTAGAAAAAAAAGCTTACACATGAACTGAGTAAATTTCATTTAGATCCATACTGGCAGTTCTGAAGTCTAAGTCATCAATTCCTATAACAGCAGGGCACGTGTAATGTGGTAACAGATTAATCGCAGTGGGAAGAGGAATCACTGAGACAGAAGAATCGCATAGTTGGAGCGACGTGTCGAGGTTCATGAAGGCTTCTATAAGAGAACGTGACTATCCCAGCAGAAAAATAGGGTTAATGCAGAAGCATAAGTGTTACGGAACTATGCGTTGGATTTAGCTAAAGGCTGGTACAGGGTAATAGGACGGTCTTACGAAAACAACGGAATCACCCAGAGAAAATAGTAGACTGACTGAATCAGGGCAATAAAATTCCTCTAACCAGAAAGTGGCAGCGCATGATTTGCTAATGATGAGTTGATGAACTACCTGCAGCAAGTGACAGGACAGGTAGCACTTTCAGTGGCATTATGATTTAGCTGCAAAACCTAACATTTTCCTCAACGCCTTCGGCTATTTATACTCTGTACATAAGTTTTCAAAATCACCACTTGGTTGGTTTAATATCAAAGATTCCTTTTTACTAGAAGATTTAGTCAGAATGGATTGTGCTGGACTTGTTATCTGGGGCTTCCTTAGCAGACCTATGTTTAAAATGCTGTAGAAACAACCATATGCCGTGCGAGAAGATAACGTGACGCCAGGGATAACAGATGGTGAGCACCAGACCAACTTTACGTAGGGTTAGGTGCGATCGCAGCGTATCAAATTAATGAAATCAACTTCTGAAAGGAATATATGAACTTCTTTTATTACTCCATTAAATTTCGATCAAATAGACATTGCAGCCAGTTTAAATCTATCATAATAGTAACGTTTTACGTACAGATATCCAGACCCCGTTATTATCCTCTTTGGCCAAAAATTACGTCGTGAGGCGAAAAAGTCAGTTTTTGCACTTACTGCAGTTTTCTCAGTATTTACCTTAGGTGTAACTTTGGCAAACTACTATGCAAGTTAAGGAAAATCCTCTTTTTTAGCTCAGGCACATTGCTCAAGCATACACTTATAAAGCACATAGCTTTTAAAAGAGGCGGTTGCTAATTTTCTGAAAATAGCCGCGTTTTAATGTATCATCATCAGCACCTTGCGGTATCGCATATAGAAGTTTGGTATTATTAGAGGGGTCTAAATTGTTTTCCCTAACTGTTTACCTGTACTAACCGAATATGTTACGATTACGAAACAAAAGCAAAAAGTTATATTGTGCACAATATTCAAACATCAAAGTGTGATTGACATTTATACATTTGTAAGATGGAATCAATTTAGAGGGAGGGTTGGCCGCAGGTCATTTGGCTTTTGACAAAATAAAAAAACGGTGTATATTGTTAGGTTTATAAGCATAGGTTTGTCTACTATCGATAAAGTGTATGGGTAAATAAAACAAGGTAACCGAGAGATTGGCACATTTAATCAACACATGTACTCGTTAAATTTCATTGCCTTTCCCCCATATTCAATAAACTAAATATGGCATCAGTTTCAGCAGCCAGGAATATAAGTCCAAAATAATCAACGATAAAAGATATAATCTACACAGCATGTTTGCCAATGAAAGAACACGATTTGAAGCTAGCACTTAGAATAGCAAACTCTATTCTACTCAGCAGGAGAAATAAATGTGAAGGGTTATAGAAAAAGTAGAGAACCATCGGATTATATCACAAAAAGCTATTAGATATAGTGGAGTCGTAATGGAAAGCGGACTAACAACTACATCCAATAGATAATAAATCAAGCAATACAGAAGGCAATCAACAACCTAAGAAAAGTGATGTCGAAAGGAACAGGGGCAAGCAGTAGCAGTTTGGTAGAAAGCCCTCCGCTTCATTTATTCAGGCTTCAGTCGAGCATAGAGCATTAAGTGAAATGCTTTGCGCAGATTAGGACGAGTAAGACAATTTCGACAGGTGTAGCGATGGCATCAGCGAGGTCGTCTCCTGGAAGCTCGCCCTCCACGAAGAAAAGAGAGATGGCATATAAAACATTTCGTTGCGGAACTAGGTTTCCATGTTTCCCAAACTGCACCGGAAAAAGCTATCAGAAATAATTAAAATCACACAATCGAGACACAGAGGTCAAAATTTTAAAACAGACAGCCGCGGCTTGTGTAAGCGTATTAGAGGATTGCTCGTTAATGAAAGGAAGTCAAAATTAGGGGATTGACTGCCTTAAGGTTACAAAATAAGGCAATTTCGTATAGAAGAAGATAGCAGATACTCTTGTAACCCACTTCACTAGAACTCTAAAGGCCAGAATATTTAAAAATGCAAAGGTTATTCCATTGCAGCAAGTTAAAAGTTTACAATCTGATTCAAATTGCTATTGATCAATCACACTCGCTGTTGGAGAGTTATTACTGATTGAAAACCTACTCGAGCACTGCATGAAGAAACAACTAATCAGCCGCAAGTTCATATCTTGGCACAGTTAAATCTTATAATTTATATTTAAGTAGTTTTTAGAACTGCTCTTGAAGCGGATCACAACTTCGGGTAACAATCAAAGCATGTGTAACTATATCATACCCCTTCTATCTGTTTTGTGCTAACTCATTGAACTTTTACATCTTTCAGTGCACGCGTATATCGGACATGTTTTAAATTACTGCTTGGAAAATACGACTTATGTACGACATAGGCAAAACGCCCGTTTGTATAAATAAAGCATCATTCATGAGCTAAGTCTTCAAAGTAATAAAAAATAGGACCAAAATTGACTTGAAGGATCACTCAGTACAAACTGCAAGGTGTTATGCTACCATCTGGTACAATTCCTATTGGATCATAACGCCTTTCAAGCCTGCTTCCGTCGATATCATCTAATAATACTTAGTAAAGTTTTAAATAAGCCTATAGGGTATTATTGTTTTACTCCATTTTTTTTAGAACGATGAATTGGATACGACCTCCCATCATTGGGATTTGTTTTCTTTTCTTTTCGTTTCTTTTCCCAGGACCTGTTCACAATGATCTACTTGAGGAGTTTCAAATAGTCTTACTTTGTTAATTATTATTGCTAAAAGCATATCGGAGGGTGTACGCCAAATAGAAAACGAAGTCACCAGGTACCTTTGGGCATCAGTACCGAATAGGTCAGTTTAGCAGTGGTGGCAAGCGACTCAACGGTGAAAAGAACGCCTAGGGCGGTGTTGTTTTTTCTTGTCGTTGTTCAGCAATGATGGCCTCTTTTCCTTGCTCCTAAACTGAGCTCTGCCGCGGCGTTCGAGATCCGTTTCAGATAGGTTCTGCTGGCCGGTCGGTCACGGAGGATGACGTCAGCCCGATGAACTGACGATCGTCCAATGAAATGGAGACATGCTCGTTTATACCCACCATCTCGTTCAGTGATTCAAGCGTTAACCTCTAGTAAATGATCCACTACGAAACGAATTGCTAAAAGGCAACTCCTTCCCGTTTGCGAGACCCGACGCGATGCCAGCGTTTTCTTTCTTCGCGTCGATGTGTTGCCATTGCCGCTCTTGCTTTTATCATCATCGCTACTAACTGATGACGACTAACAGCAGTACACCGCCATTGGCCGACACTCGCCAGTAACGCGGCTGCAGTAACAACAAGAGCAGCGACAGGCAATTATGAATTTCACGATTTTTTGTTTCATTTCACCGGGGCCCCGGTGATCACCCGCGAGTGGCAGGCGGCGTGTTGGCGGACACAGGGTAAAAACAAAGGCCCAAGAGGCCAATACAAGGGCAGTCCACGAGGGCACTGTGCGACCACAGCAGAGGCAAATATGACCAAAAACCAACGACATCATAGATATGCGTATGTCCAATGAAGCTCATATCTTCAGATTCTAACAATTTTGTACTCATTGCATTTAATAATAAACATCGCTGTAGAGGCACACGTTAGAGCTGCTCATGATATAATAATTATACTCAATATTTAAGGCGGACGGGTCGACTGTGTTGACGCATTTTCTGACGTTTTCATTTTTTGTCCTAAATGTTGTAAACGCCAAGCGAAAAATAAGCGGTTAAAATTTGACGAAGCGATGTCATCGACTTTGGTTACCGCGGAGGATGTATTACATGAATTGTTATCTTAACCAGGAAAAAGCTTTTCCCATCTCTCTGCTAGGTGAGGCATCGATGCTTATATTACCTTAATACGCAAAAATCATTGGGTTTTAACTATAGTTGAGAAACTCATTATATAAAATTGAATTGTGTAGCAATAATTACGGTTGACATCATTTGATAGATTTACTGTATTCGTAGCTTTGTGCATCTGTGCCTTCAGCTTCTTCGGCTATGCAAATAATAGTAGGGTGTTTAAATTTATATGACGTTGCTACAAGAACACTTGGAGGTGCTTGTTGAATGTCCAAAATAAGTGAAAGCTCTTTCTTTTCGTGCTTTCACTATAAATGAAATATCACTTTTAAAGAACCACTCATAAAATTCACACATAACCCTCATACAGCACGTACCTACACACATACACTTAGATACTAATGAATTCTTAGTAGAGAATCACACCTCAATATTCTAAAAATTGGGCTCTTCATTTCGTCTTTAAAACTGTGTACGGTACGAGTAGCGACCCCTGCAGTCAAGTCATTATTTTACTTCAGGTATAGCAATACAACTGTTCCAGCAATTTTATATGAGTTGTTCAAGGAGCGATGTGCTACAGGAAGAGTTAGGCGTTACACAAAGGGCGATTATAGTAATAACCTGCGCTGTTAAGGAAGTGCCAGACGAACGAAGTGTCACTGCAGCTTGAACTCGATTTGTAAGAGCCGTTGCATTTTACTTCATGAGGAAGGAAGAAGCCCGCTCTGCCTTCGTTTTTTCTATAACACTAAAATGGACTCACAATGAACCCTGCAGTCAATGCAAATCTAAATGGCTATCCGTTTGTCCTCATGGCGATGAGAAGACATCAAGTGCAGGAAAGAAAGGGTGATGTCGGCCAGCTTTGTCGGAACGGTGACTGGAATCGCTCCGGAGAAGCCCAGCGTTGCTACTAGGCGGGATAGCGTTGTGAAACGAGCGGCAACAAGGTACTGCTTTTTTGGGACTAACAGCCAGGCACATGCTGGAAGTCGTTCAAGAGTTAAGGGGAAATTTGGCTAGGAGTTACGCCCCAAATTCATTGAGCTTCAGCTGTGGGTTAGTAGGCGGCTTGGAACCACTCGTTTGGGAAAAGCTGGAGCTGTTTTGACTCCTCTATCCCCGCCCCCCTCATATCATTCCCAACAACGAACGGATCGCCACCGCTGCTGCTTCTCCACTGTATTTGCCAGCCCGGGTTCCGGGCCGCTCTGCTTCTGCGCGTGGAACTCGGAAACGACTTACTTTGCATGCAAATTGAGAGAAAGAAGAGAACGCCGGACGAGTAGCAGCAGCCACTGGCTACGACAGTTAACTCGGAGTCGACCGTCAAGCCGACTCACATTTAACCACCCAAGAGACGAACAAACACCCACAGCGCTGAGTTAAAGTTTCAACCTCGAGGAAAAGGAAAACTAAACGACAGAAGCAAGAAAACGAAATCCGCGCTGGCGGTTGGGAGTCATTGTGCGCCTGCAGCGTCACTAGCGACCAACATGTACAGACAGTCGTGGCAGTTACAATCGTACGCTTATAACCCACTGCACGATCGTACGTCGAATAGCCTCGTGCACGGAAGGCTCATTGCAAGAACAGCCGATCTCAGACGCGGCGGTGTTAGCCGCACAGCCGTGTTAGCGACACCATTTTCAAGTTAGCGATTAGTCAAGAAGTCGTGAAGTAAAGTAACCTCTTTCGTTCTTCTTTTATGCTCCAGCAGTTCCATTAAGTAAAGTATTTTGTCCTTATGTAAACTGAACAAGCTCGTCGCTTCCGTTATTCGGCGATGGAGCAGAATTGCTTGCGATGTTGGTAAGGTTCGAAAAGATCCTGCGGATGATCCAAGATACTGGACCCAAGACACGGTGCTAACCCGTACATAGGACTCAGCTGGTATCACCACTACTTAGTCCGGTCTGATTGGGATGAAGTTTAAAGCACTTTGACAGAGGCTGCGCGTTAGGGGCATGATCCATCTTGCATGGATCGCCTTAGACTAACAGACTGCAAAGCGGGTGGCTCGATTCTTTGCATTAATCAATTTATTTTATATACAGTCTGCAAAAAAATTCAACGTCATATATACACACATATATATATATATATATGTATAATTTGTATTACTTGAAAACCGAGGTCCGGTTAACATTGCCTGTAATCCTTCGGCCTAATAGATGTTCACTAAATAGTATTAATCAAGTGGATGCTACAAACTTGGTATTTTTCTTAGGTACATTATGGACTTCCTGTGGTCAAACCATTTGATTTCCAGTGTATATTAAATACAGAGCATATGTTACAACTGTTATGGTGAAATCGTTAAAGCGTCGATTGATGTTTGCGGTGCTTTGTTTCAATGAATAAGTATACTATCATTTAATATAATGGACATGCGCTTCATTGCAGTATTTAGTAGTAGTTATATTAAGGGTCTTTTCATTTTTGTCTGAAAAAAGGATTATTTTATACATGAAAATAGAAAATCACGTCGCCCCTTCCTAAATATCCAACGCACCTACCCTTCAGCAAAAAAAAAAGCTGTGTTCGTTTTGTATCCCATCGCGAAGTGTTTTCCAGCGTCACTATCACCGTTCCTATTAATTGGCGTCGGCTGGCAAGTGAATGGGGCTTAGGGATTGAGACCAAAGGAGAAGGCTCATCCTTCAAAGAGATCGTTCGCTCTCGTTGCTTTCGGTGGTGTTTTCAAGAAGAAGAAGAAGGGGAAGACACGGCGGGGTTCCCTCGGGAGTCGCGTGTAGGGTCTACAGCCGCACATCCGCGCACCCGCAATATCGCGCATACACACGCACGGATAGGACTACGATGCGACAACTTAGTAGCACACTGTATGCGAAAACTCTCAAAACTGTTAAACTCTTGCTTTACGCCCGCTCATTGGTGTAGCCGACATGAGCCGTCTAGAGGCAAGTCTCATTTGGGAAGTCAAATCTGCCAGTCCCTAGGTTTCGTGTCCTGTACGATTTCTCCCTGGAGAATTTGAAGTGAAGCTGCTATAAGGGTGAAATAACTTACGATGGACTGTCACTTAAAAAATATGGTTTCTCTCTTCTACGTAAAAACGTTTCGTTTTAGAAAGGATCCTTTATGTATCGATTGTTGCTTTGGGAATTTCATATCGTCCTGTCTAGAGTTAAGTTTAATATAGATTAAGCCTACCTGAGTACTTGCCGAACTTCGACAATGTTTCTAGGTTGCTTAATATACTAAGTTCAGTGAGTGTACATAGAAGTGCAAATTGATGAAAGGGTTTGGTGGTCTCTCTGACAACGTGTCAGATTTTCTAAAAGGCCTATATTTCGCATAGAACTTGCTTAATTATTTCCAGCCTATAAAGCCTGATTATCTCGATAATTGTTTCATTTGTTTGTTTTGAAAGCTTCGGCGATGATTCCTGGAAAGTCAAGGTCAAATAGCTCTAACTGCTGTCTCCATAGGTATGATGGCAGAATGAAATAAATCTGCCTAGCTTATCTAATAAAAGAACACTTACTTGGAGCTCTACCCTATTTACGTAAAAAATTAATAGAAATTCAGAATGCCGTACGAGACACATGAATGGGTTATATTTCAGGACGGTGCTTTCCCATATTGCTAGTTTTTAAACGCTTAACCTTATCAGTGCTACATCGGCTAAATTACATATCTTCCAGTTATTTATCGCAGTGTTCTTGTAAAGTTCCTATGAATCCTCGTAACTCAAGTCAACAGTTGAGCTTGCAAATAGATAATAACACCGTCTCATTAAATGTACCTTATATGGGCAAAAAGTATCCAGTCTAATGCTAGATGCAAAAAGTTACCTACGTCGTAGGGTACATTCAAGAATAGCGCCATCATTTGAATTTTTCTGACTTATTTGGTTGGCAGTTTTTCGCCCTTTTCAAATCAGGTCTGACGCTCTTCGTGAGCGCATTTCAGTCAGTCTGGTACTAACTTTCCACATTTGAATAATGTGTAATAGAAATACTCGTTAGGGGAATGCTGATACGTTATTGCATACTTCAGTAACAGTCATTTTGTGCGTCATTTTTGTGTATGAGCGGACTTCTTCTGTTAAAGACACCGTTCGATTATGGAGTACACTTATATGTAGCCTGTGTTTGTTCATTCTGCCTGTTTATACCTACAGAGTGTCGATTGATAGCGGTATTACTATTCCTTGGAATGTCTAGAGTCTGATATGTTTTTCTATTTGAGTCTTTTCTTCCCAGGTCGGCCCTCTTTGATAAAGTCGCTCCTCACAGATATGTTTGTCGGATGTAACACAATGGGTACTAGGATTCACTAGTCTTCTTCAAAATATCTCTTTACACATTTCACTTCTGTTACTCCGATCATGTTCAAATGATTAGATATAAACGACTCGTAGAAGTTCTGTATAAAGAACGATGCTTTCTATGACAGAGCCACTAACAACTAGAGATAATACCCACTAGTGAATGAAGTTACTCAGAGTTAGACTTGCTGACATAGGCCATAGAAAGGATACGATTAAATTTTGTTCTTGCACCATCGAACCATAACACACTTACGACAATTTACACCGATTTCATTGAGAACTCGTATACACGAAGGCTAGCAAATGTCCTTTTTTAATTATCCCTCAGAACTTTGCCATTGTCGAGCTAAAATATATAAGTTGCCAACAAAGGCAAATAACTGAGAAAATACATAACGTAGAATACTTTCTTTTGTAGCGCGTTGGAACAGCAATTATGGCATCTCTCAAAACGTATGACAGTGATACCCTCGTCGCAAAATTGGTCATAATATTATTAAGGACAAGTGGGCATAACAGCTTTTTTCATTTATCAAGGCTCCTTAAATTGCCACCTTTCAATGAACAGTATTGCGCGTAGCCCGGTGCTGACCCAATCAGCATAAGATGTTTTGATTCATTGGGCGTCATTACAGAAGTTGTTCTAGGATAATCCTCACTTGGTGGGGTATAAGTTTAAATAAAATATGAAAACATTTGTCTGACTGGAATATGAATTCAAGTTATAAACAGAATTGATATTTATTTGTACCGCCTTCACATTGCCTTGCATACGATTACGGCTGATGATAAATGTCGTTAGGAAAAAAATCGCACTTACCCAAATAAACGAAAGAAAGACCAGTTAAAATGATCAGTTAAGAGTTTCCGTTAGACGAAGTTACAGTGAGAGAACTATGCGCCAATTATTACGACACTTGAAAGGAGACTTAACTTTAATTTTCTCGCTTTTGACATTTGTTGTTTATTTCTCAAACTTTCGAGAGACGAGCAGACGGACAAAAAGGGCCTGGCGTTATCAACATTAGATGGGAGCAATCAGTGACCATCAATGCAGAAACATCATCTAGTGAAATGTCGTCACTGCGCATAACTGCTGAAATATTAGCTAATTTATCCGCTCTTCATCCCCTGCTGGTGTTCTTCGTTCCGATTCGAATCGTCGAAGCCTGTCAGCTTCTTGGCGGCTGCTGTTTCTCAATGCTCAATCCACAAACAACGAACCGTCCAACGGGAAGAATGAAAAAAGTAATAACAAGACAGAATCCGAAGGCAGAAGACAGAGCAAATGAAGGATCGCGCCGATGGAGGAAACATCAGCATCGGCAACCGTATCACAACAAAAATGTAAGCATACTACTCAGCCAACAAAACCAAAAAACAAAAAGTACACACACATATATATGTATGTATGTATATATATATATATATATATATATATATATATATATATATACCGTTGTAAAATCTGCAGAAGGCGAAGCTACGGCGGCGATGTTGGTCACCTGCCGATTTAAACAGGACGACTCAACTGAGGCCATGGCTAACCCGGTGACAAATTTGGCAATTTCTGTCCGTACTTCTTTTTCTTCGTCTATTGCTGCTGTCAAACGTGTGATAATTTCTTCTGCTGTTGTTGCTGCTGCGGCCGCCGCAACTGGCAATGGCCGCGTCCTTTTTTCTTCTGATGTTTTTACCCTCTGTCCTGTCCCCTGTCTATCTCCGTTCTTTTTCTTGGAGTTATTTCTTCTTTACTGGCTGCTATCGCCACCGTTGTGCGGGTCGAGCTGCTAGCTTGATCTTTTCAGAAGTGGAACCTGTAGCTTAACTGTTTTCGCCCGTTTGACGGCTCATATCGCGAAACGTTGCAGGATCTGGCCGGATGTCGTTCGCACGTTGCTCCAGCGTGGTCACTATAGACGTTGGATAACGCGGTTCTAGGTAGCGACTTGCTGACTTGTCCATCCGACTTGCAACGACTTTTACTGGGATCGCTGCTCCGCTCTACTCGTTGATGACGACCATGTTATCGACGAGATATAATAGCAGAATGGAAGTATTAACGTGGCGGGAGCGAGAGAGCGACAAACAAATAACAGCGACGGATTTGGGAACAAAAAGCAACAACGCACTTTTACGATTCCGTAGCTGCTCAGCAACTTCATCCATTGTGTAACGACGCATAGACAGAGAATATTACAAATGAACAACAGTCATTTGCGAAACAGAGGACGTCGCTTGCATAGACAACGGTTTCTAAGCAGACGAAAGATATGAATAGGTCTCGTCAGAGAGCGAGTGGGACAGATCGCGCGCGATAGTAGAGCATAGCGGAAAGAAGAAGACCGGCCATGAAACAAGGCAAAATGCGTGTTCCGCTCCAAGAAGGCTAAAACTAAAGTTGACTCATTCGATTAGTTCGTGGTAGTTCTGTCATCAGCGTTATTGGCCCTGTTGTCTTGCTGACATGTTTGTGACACGGAATCGTCGTACGGCAGACGCCTGTAGTAGTAGTTCCTCTTGGATAAGGTGATCATACCGACCGCGCAATCTCCCGTTCGCCGACGGAGTTTAAGTCGAAAAAAAAACTCAAGAAAAAGCAAACGGCTTCAAAGTAGATGAAAAAGGCCGACGAAGTTCTCGTGTTTTAATGAGGGTTGCAGAAGTTGTGAACGAGCGGGGGAATATTGGCGACTATAACCCGAACCAAAAAACAGCATCTATGCATTTACATGGTCACCTCACACAAAACGTACACGTATACGTGCAATTCTCAATACTTACGCGAGACAAACTTGTCGAAATAGAAAACTGACTGACGATAAAACAAAAATAGAGAGATCTGAAGCTAACGGAAGGATGAGCACAGGCAAAACTAGCAGCAGCAGCAGCAGTGAAGTAAAAGAAACTCTGTTTACGTATTTCAGTGCTGCCTGCAGTGGTTGTTGTTGGGAACGTATCCCACACGAATCTGGTAAAGATTAAGTAATGCACAGATATTATAATTAGTGTTAATTAATCGAATAAGGAAAGAATAATACATTCGTATTCAGTGGTCCATTATACTTGAATTGTTTATCAACAATGTTGGTTTTATTGAAGGAAACGTCTGCGTATCGGGAAATATAAAAGAGATCCGTTATTGCGAATACGTAATTTACGTCCTGCGGAAAATTAATATCAACCATTGAACACATTAAAAAACGTTTTTCAAAGTCGGAGACGTATTAAACTAAGGAATAGGATTCGTAAGTGATGATTCTTACATAATTCTAGGAGTTAGTTATTTAAGCATCACGTTCAGCGGGAATTTGGTCTTAAAAAGGACTTTTCCAAAATAGAACTGTTTGTTTTAGTTAAAACCTATTCGCCCTGTTTGCGACCGCGCTGGTCAGTGTCGTTGTGCCTCAATAGTAAACAGGCTCGTTTTGAAGCTGTTTATAATTTCAATACTATGCAGAAACATTCGCCAATTGGATTGATTAGAAAACCAAATTGCGCCCCTCTACTTCTGCCATTGGAGCCCATCATATCTCATCCGCTATTATTGCACTCGTTCCCTCAACCGTACTCCGGCAATAGCTCTTTTCGTTCAAAGCAAAGGCGTTGTCAACATACGATTCACCTCGTGAGGAAACAGAACCTTTTTTTACATACGACTCAATAGAACATAATTGATTTTTGGCTCTGTTCTTAAGAGGAATACAGTGAATTTGCGACAATCAGTGTTTTCGCTAGCGAAACTAGTTTTGCGTACATTTATACTCACCAACTTTACAGGAGCAGCATAGAATGACAGCAGCAGGGTTACCTAGTTACAACTTGTGATAACATCATCAACACTTGGGCTAAACAAACAACAAGAAGGCTTTTGTCAAATGAAAGGGTGCGGCAAAGGGAAACGTTTCAAGCTTTTCAGCGTTAAGTTCTTCCTGCTTGTATACAAAATGCACCCGAAGACTTTGCACTGTGTCTATTTTGCCGTTGATATAACTCATTTTCAGTTCATCAGCCCAGCCTAAGGTAAACTTCAAATCGTTGCAATAATCCTATTCCTAATCGGTTACTTTTCTTATAGTTACCTCGTCAGCCTGTTCTAATATGTTCAGCAAGGAGCTCAGCCAGCTCTAGACCATGATATGTTGGCTTCTTTAGTGTTAACTGATTGATTTTGTTTCCAAGATGCGCATAGATAAAGTCGGTCGTTAGCTGATCTCTAAAGACGAGCGTGAACATTAATATACATTGCGATTCTGTTTGGTTACTTCAACATTACATAGGCAAGCCGATAGGAACATCGGGCTTTTCACAATGTTCACTTAAAAATATCAATTTTAAGTTTTCGGCCCATGGAGGTTTATTAATTAGCATCGACGAGAATTCCCTTTATAAGGAACACTGCATTAAGTTTTCGTCCATTAGCGAACATTTGCAACATTTAGGTATATGGGCATGTATAGCATTTTGATTTAGTTCAGCGAAAGCTATGATTAATATCATAAGTTGCTTTCCTTATATAGACCTTTATGTAAACATTGGACTGTTATTTTGTCAGAAAAAAAATTTCGATGAGAATCCTATCAAGATGAAACCTACTTCATACATACAACGTTTACATGAGAATATCAAAACCTCCACAAACAACTAAATGTTGCAAAAAACGATAAATTTTCTTAAATTAACATTATGCTCTGTGGGACAGAGAAACAGACTCACCACGGAAAAAAGTGTTTATTCAACTGGCTCCATCTTGTGCGGCTCTATCCAGAATGAAACCCTAGCAACCCGTCAAAAATCAGCTTAATCCGACCATTTTAAAAGGTCGATTTGGGTCGTATAAACAAATAAGCAAACAGGCACACGGTTTTAGTAGTACATAGATTAGATGACTGAGGCTTGAGGAACTTTTCTTCTTTTCATGAGAAATAGTAACTAGTAAGATATGCTCTGTTCCCGGGATGCTACCAAGGCCCAAGGGCTTTTTGTCCTTTTTTTTCTTTTTGTTATAATAAGTAGTGACACATTCTTCCAATTAGAGATGTGTTTAATGTCACCCTTTTTCAAGTTTAAAAGTTTTTTTTTAAAGCCCTTTTAAACTTTAAAAAATGTCAACCTTTTAAAAGTTTCTCTAGATTTTCTAATTTTTTTAAAAATTAATAATTAGTCGCAAATATTGAAATTAAATATGTCTCGATTAGTATACTGACTTTATTATGGAAAATTGATGATCTCTTTCATGTTTGTTAAATTTCTTTACTAATAAATGTTTTTACCTCTTACATATCCTTAGGTGATTCGGCATTTGCTTTGAAGATTAATTTTTTTTTAAACATTTTTTACGAGAATTAGCTTCATATTCGGTTTCCAATTGATTCTAGAAATTTTCCCCGAAGCACTTGAAACACATTTTATTTCACTGTTATATCGGCAAGTGAATACGGTTCATAGGGTTCTTTGCAACCTTTAGCCGAAAATATTTTTTTTAGTTATAGGTACAAACGTTGCAGATCGTTAAGATCTGTCGATTGCCCTGCTGAAAAAACCCCTCCATAGAACAAACACTATGACAGGTTTCTATTTTTCAAACGGTATTCTTAGGCCGAAAATTGCATTTCGGTTCAGCTCATCAACAGCTCGGAATTCCTCCTAATACAGACATCTTTGTAAAAAAATGTTACCTCAGTAAATACTACATTCGATGTTTCACATCGAAACATCAGCTTTAGTTATAGGAAGATGTGCTGCATTTTAATCTAGTTCGTTGGGCTCTATTAGTTGATGTAAAAAACTGGCTGCAATGAAATAATCCTTTGCATAGAAAAAATGCTTTCGATACTCAAGTCTATGTCTCAAAGAACATTTTCGAAAAAAAATGCTCATTTTTCTTGCGCTACAACTTTTCAGTTGGTTCAATTCGAAGATTCACTCAACAAAACACTCAAAGGCAATTCGATCACTTTCACATCGAATGATAAATATTAGGCGTAGGAATATCATTGGCATTTTACTTCAGGTTCGCTAGAGTAATATAAAAAATTTGCCTTACATAAACCTCTGTGTAAAAATCCGGCTACCATTTTCTTGTCGGGAAAATTTACTGACAAAAATCCCACTAAAATGCAGCTTAACTCAGAACTCAGCCCCTACAGCTTGTTAATAAACGTAAATGAAGAATTCCTGCAAAAAAAAAACCGTCCGAACGTAAAAAACGAACAATTTGTTTAAACCAATATTGCACTCCACAAAATGGAAGAAACAAATTAATTAACGACAAAAAAAAAGTGTTGATCTAATCGGTTCCATCTTACGCGTAGCCCAGAATAAAATTCTAACGATATGCCAAAAACCGCGTCCAAGTCCACCTCTTCAAGGTGTCGATTTAGGTCGGATGGACAGGCAAAAAACGGCTTCAGAATTTTCCTAGTATGATAGACAAATATTTATAAACACAAAAGGATTTTTTTTTGTCAATTGAATGCACCGCAAAACGACACAGAAATAAATAAGAAAAAACACTCTAACGAAGTTTAAACTTAAGTCTAACACCCCCACATACAAAATAGGTTTACAAATTGATTCAAACTAGATAATTACTATATAAACAGGTATCGAATAACGAAAGCAAAATTCACGAGAAGCTCTTAGTAGCTTGTCCCCTATGAGGTTCCGCTACTTTTTGAGCACGCGGTTAGTCGAAGAATCGTCCCCAACGACCGCTATTACTTTTCATTGCTATTTCTGTAAATTGCAGTAGTTTTTCGTCGGATAATACCATATATATCGTAACGTTTTACAGTGTTTCCGAACTTGAAAATGACAACTTTTTTCCCCTGTATTGAACTAGCCCATGCATCTAGCGCTACATACTGTTAAGCCTTGTCGTCTCTGCACTGCACCGACTTGGACGCTATGCAGTGACGGCATACAGCCTTAACGGAGTCGGGAATATGACTTAACTTCCAATTCGTTGTATGCCCCAAAAAATACATGCACTACTTAACTAATTATCACTTTAACTCGTATTTGCTTATAGATACTACTTAAATTGAAAACGAACCTACGCTCCTCCCACGGATGTTCAAAATGTTTACCGTTATGGTTGACACACTGCTGACAACGGAGAGCAATTGATTCACAAACCTCAAAAAACATTTCATTTAATGTTAAAGTGCGACTTTAGTGTTAGATTGCAGCTTTGAATTTCCAACTGCTGCTGGTTTTCTGGGGTAGACTTTATCTTCTAGATGGCGTATCTGCAAGAAAAGGTCCACTGGTGTCAAGTCTGAAGAACGAGTAGGGTATTCTATGGGACCTTATTGTCCAACCCATCTGTTCGGGAGATCCTCGTTGAAATATGTGCATACATCACGATGATAGTACGCATAATTTGCCCGTTTTACCAAAGTCCTCTCGAATACATGGTAAAATAGGTTTTTGCAGTAAATGCAAATGGTTGAGACCAATCATTGTACTGTTAAAAATGTATGGTTCAATGAACTTCTTGCTATAAATATCACACTGTAATTCCTGGGAGATTTATGGGGTGTGCTTCCGTAACATGTGGATTTACATTTGTCTTGGAAAGGGAATTACGCCAATTAATTGTACCGTTTAATTTCATCCTTCTAAGCAATTTTCCCGAAAATTTGTTTACATTTTTTCAAATATTACTTGCAACGTTGTTTTCTTCTGTCTGGGTCATCGTTATTGATAGAATGTATCTATAATTGTTTTTATACTCAGTTTACTATAATCAGTAATAATAACTAGTGTCAGATAAACACTTGATTTGTTGATGTTAAACTCGCGAATCGGTTGTCTCACAGGTTTGCGCCATGTCCTGCTATGGGTTTTCAGTATTATTTCTTTGTTAATATGGTTCATTGATGATATTCTTTGTCATCCTGAACAGTTCCATCCATTTCAAACTTACCTCTTATTCGATTCATTGTAAGTAATATGTGATATTGTTTTTGTATCTCTGCTACATTTTTATACGTCCAACGCCATTTCAAGATAAATGTTCAAAAATAAATCTTGCCCCATTTTCTGTTCCTAATTAAACTATATATCGAAACTAGAAATCAGAAAGACCCATTTCTATCCTCTTTCGAATAGCTAACAAACTATATTGGAATCATAAGATGCGATAGTACATTGCCATTGAGGGTTAAGCAACGCAAGGTCCACTCTTAATTACGGCCAGCACTCGTAGGCAGAATTCTGCGTCTTTAACTGACATAACGCGTGGGTACGGTCAAACATCAATTTAGTTTTGTCTCAGACTACGTGCATAATTCCGCAATATATGCATAAAGTATTTCAAGCAAGACAAGTTTTTTTAACGTAAGAAAATTAGTGCTTGAAAATGGCAGCGTAATATTATGAGCTTCGGTACTTACCTTCGGAGATCGCCTAAGAGGTCGCGAAGGCAACTCACCGAGGCAAAACAAAAGACCAGAGATACAGGACTACAGAAAAATACAACACTGCCAGGCTAAGCAGTTTGACACTAATGTAGCTCGTTTAATTTCGAAATGCTGCTATCAATGCCGTAAACACGTTGAGGATCTAATAATTGGACGCCTAAAACATTTACTAAGCAATTACGCACACTGAACAATGAAAACAATAAGGAGAAGGAAATGTCTCTAGACGTTACAGCTCGTTTCCTATTCTAACAGTAATGTAGAAAAACCTTATCTGTTTCCTAGCGTTTCTGTGATAGTGTATTTGCCTATTACACTTAAAGGCACGTGGTCTAGGTTTGAATTCGGGCGTAAACACACAATTCGTTGAGGTGACGACCAGAACATCTCAAACAGTGCCTAATGGTTTAAGTACCAGAAGCAAAATCCAAAAGATTAAACATCAACTACTTCTTAGTGACCAATTCAATCTTAGTTGGTTAAATTAAGTTAATCCCGTTACTCACTTCACCTTAATTATGCGAGCCCACCCCACTCGCTTTTCATATTGCTGGAATGAAAAACACGAATTCATTATTTAAAAAGCCCTGACTCTCTATTGGCTTCAAAGAAACACTTCGCAGCAGTTTTTCTGTATTTTTGCGTCATCCGGCTGATTTTCCTGAAACGTAACGTAGATGTTATACTAGTATTGCGAATGTTATCGCTAAAGCCAATAAATAGAGCGAATGAACCAATGAACGAATATAACGTCGTCGTCGTCGTCGTCCTCGTACTCCTCGTCCTAAGCCTAGAACAGAGGCGGACTGCACATGCGGCTCGTGCGGCCGCGGCTGCGGCGATTCTCCTTAGTAACAGCAAAAGCACAAGCAGCAGAGCCTACTCAGGCACTGCTGCTTTTATACTTTGGCTGCCGTTGCGGCTGCTAATACTACTAATATGGCCACTGCCTCTTCTGTTCCTTCTGTCATGTTGTCTTTTTGCCTTTCCTCTTCGCTCTTTTAGTATTTCTTCAGCAAGAAAGTAGAAGACCTAGATGTAGTCGTCGCCACGGCCGGCGCTTTCTTGGGTTCCCGTCGCAGCAGTACCAGGGATAGTAGTAGCAGAAACAAATACCCTGAGGAACTATTACTGGCCACCACCACTCGTGTAACACCCCCTCCTCGCAGCCCATCCTCCTTCGAACGGCCCAGCAACCGTGATGACCCCACGGCTTCTGCTCTGTCCGCACTGCAAACGCCCCTCCCCTTCTTGCAACTGCTGCGACGACCCCTGTTCCGCCGCTGTTCTCTCAACGAGCTGTAGAAAGGCAGCAGCGACGGGCTATGGCAAAGAAACAGGCAACCGCCCGCCTGGCCTGCCGCAGGAGTAGCGGCATCAGCAGCAGCTATTCCCGTGGGGTCCTTGCCCCTTTTCCCTTTAACAAGCCAGATACTCCTAACCTCGCCGAGCAGCCCCTTACATCCAACAGAACACAAGCACGATGCAGTCCAGCCCCACAGCCCCGCTACGCCAACGGTAGCGACCATAAACCCCTTGATTTACTATTACATTGCGTTATCGATGTGCAAGGACCTGTCCGTCTGCCGACTCGGTTGACTGGCTAGCTAGCAGACAACAAGCCAGCGCAGCAGCAACCGGATGATGGTCGCCATCGGAAGCATAAAACGGTAATGATGTGAGCGGGGGAAGTGCGGGGCAGGCAAGCGGGCAAGGGCAGTATGGGTGGGTGGTGGTAAGGAGAACGGGGAAGGAAGAGGAACGACAAGGGGTCACCAGCAGCAGCGATGGCAGCTTTACCAGTTCACCATAGAACACAACCCCTAGAGAAGCCTGACACCGGTCAGTCAGTCAATCCCCTTCCTTCTACTTGGAGCACGCTCAAAGAAGGCTGTAATGCCCACCTATTGACAACCAACTTACCAATTGGCTGCTTCTCTCGCGAATCAGTACGTCTGCAGATTTGTTCGCAAAGAAACCCTGGAAATCCCTTGAACAGCAGCACAGTGTCGATTACAAGAACTAATTGAGACGCTTTGTTGAACAGAACAGTTAAACTCAAGGCTAACACGCTTTATGACACGAACAGATTTGAATGCCGATAGGCTCACAGTTTAATCTGTCCTATTGATCTTTTGTACACTTATAAAAAAGACTATTTCACTGGTGGACAATATTACCATTAGTCAACCGATTGCAATGAGACGATACGATCTTATCTTTGTTGCATTTACCTATAGGGCGTTCCGTGTACTGTAAAATCTATCTCTATTTTTCTTATGCTATAATATGCCTATTTAGGTTCACTTCGAATCATAGTTTTATTTCATCTGGACCATAATTATTAGCAAATACACTAAAAATTTACTTGGTTTATCATGTTTCGCTTATACTGGCTATCACAATATCATCTTCATACGCCGCGAGGTTTGCAGCAAGAAGCCTAGCTTCAATGAGAAAATGCCATTTATAACGATAATACGTTGTCTAACTGGCTGATTTATAATTAGTTTGGGATTCACTAAACTACTGCGCCTATGAATGAAAATGGTTTTCGAAGTGATGTGCGTTTTTAACGTGGAAGAAGCTCAATAAAATTTTATTTATACTGGTCAAAAACAAAGTGTCCTAATATTAACGTGAATATATAGAACCATTTAAATTACTTTGCGTTATATAGGCTATACGAGTCTTTTTAAGTTTACAAAACTAGTTTGAGAGATTTGCCAGATGTCTTCAGGTGGTATCAGGGGACAACGAGCGGCACGGTATCAATCACAATTTCCCCCGCATGTGGAGTATCTACATGTATCGTCGGGCATTTAGATTCGATTCCGAAGAAATTCCCATTAGTCTGCGCCGATTTTTGATTCCAGGTCTTAAGGTTCGTCTTGAAGGCTTTTGTTGCCGCGATGACGTAGGTTCTCGGACAGCAGTGGCGAGTCGTTTGCGAAATACAAGAGGCGATCTCGTATTAGTCCCAACGCCCTTTTGAGGAGAAAGGTTTTGACGTAATTTAACTGTTCTGGGTTCTCTAGTATGAGATGTTCGTATGACCCGTACTCCATGCGCGATTGGAGTCACCTTGAAATCAAACAAGATGAGAGCCATTGGTTCGCCCAGCGGCCAACATCGCGTTCCTGCATCTTTTCCTGGCTTATACATTAAAACTTTTGTTTTCGCGGAAAAAAGCGGCCCCAAATTCAAACATTAGTTTACATATACAAGAGGCGGTCTAAAAAATACAAGGTGTCACTGGCCGCTGTCCTGCTTCCCGTCCTAAACTCTGTCGCCTCCGTCGTAGTCAGCTTAACGCTCAGTCTCAAATCTGTAACCGTAGCGTGGAGCCGAGCTAGAGCTTACTGCACCCGTAAGTCCTAAGCATACACTTTATCTGACTTCCTCGGCCCTATTATTTGATTAGGGGGCCCTTCAGCAAGATGGAGAATACGAGTGGGCTTAGGTTGTCCCCCTGAGCCAAAACAGCTGTCTGCGTGGTGGGCGGGACATTGGCGACCTCCTGGTCGATAACTATTCGTTCATCTTGCAGAATCGCACCGAAAAGATTGAGTACATTGATAGAGACAGTCACCTCAGTCAGCATGAGCATAACGTTGTCCTTGGGCGCCGAGTTAAAGGCAGCCTTGGGGCCAACAAAAACCGCATATAGCGGACTGCGCGGCATGGCCAATGACTTCTGCCATCAGGATCCTACAATATGGGAGAAATCGACATCTACTAAGAAGGAAGAATAGATGATCCTGTGTAGAAGCGAATATATTAGATTGTTCCTCAGTAGAAGAAAATGGCTTGCAGTACCTGTAATGATGACTCGTGGGTACTCGCAATCCAGTAGCCTCGTCGGCCGTTTAGTGTGATATAGTATAATAGACAATAAAAACAGTTTAATGCTGATCGTGGTCAGTGCACTTTCCGGTGCACTCAAAGGTTCGCTTTGTTTAGTATCCGAAACGTAATTAATCGTCGAAGAAAAGAAGATTCAAGAGGGACATCGAAAGCACCATATATTGCGTGGGTGGTGTCTATCATTACGCTTATCGACGATGAATTTATTTTATCCAATGTAAGAAAGGGAAACGTAATTTGAAAATGTCTTTTTCGTAACATGACATGTTATCCTGATGCTCCTTAAACCCGCCAATCGGGGCTGTGGTTGTTGTTTTCAGTGTACGTTAGAAATGCCGACAGGAGCCCGGTTGAGTTCTATTGAAGCACTGTTGAATAGGTGGACCATCGGCAATTACGTACAAAACCTTTCGAATTCAAGTTCTCATTCACGTTTGTTGTGAAACGGCATTAGCCGCCGATATTACAGGCGACGTTCCGTCTTCATTAACACCATAACCATTAACTTAAAAATGTCAAAAAGATCTTATTGTTTTTTAATGGATAATTATTGAGACCCTTTTCGTTTAGCATACGTTGTAATTAGTTTATGCTAGCTCTAGTTATTTTTTAGCATAGGACATTCGTGGTAAAAGCTTTGTTTTCTATGCTGCACAGACAAAACCAAAACGTGTGATATAAAGCCATTTACCTATGCTACCAGAAAAACCCGTGCTGGTAACAGCCATGTTCGCTATCTTTGCTGCTCATAACGTATTGGATGATCTTTACTTAAAGATCTAGACGTAGAATACTGATGCTTGGCAAAACGTAATAGAAGCTTTGTTATTTTTTCATGTTGCATATTCACTTTGTTGTTGCAACGATCAGTTCTGAATAGGAGCAAGTCGGACAATATGAAACGGTGTATTTCGAGCATCCATAAAACAGGCAGTTTCCTCTAGCCCCCTTAAGTGACTGACTGCGGACGTCCCATGGAGCGAAAATTTAAACGTCTATTTGTCATTTTCTCAAATATGGATGCATTGCTACAAGCTGCTTTTAAACAACAAGAGAGAGTTTTTAAAAGACATACTTGTAGAACATTGTCACCCCAGGACAACGGTTGTTGCCAACGATCTCATTAAGTAAATTTTGTCCTACAGATTTCCTACTTCAGTCAAAAAAAAAACATTACAGACTCGAGAACTATGTTCAAATGACATTAAATCTATTTTTCAGCCAATTTGGCTGACTAATTTTATCACTGAACATATGTACGAGGCTGGACAATCTACTAGTGATCAGCCGCTCCCCAATACGCACTTCAGTTTCATATCAAGGTATCATTAGCTTTGTGGCTCACTTGCATAACTCGTAACTGTTTGCATCATGAACAGGATCTGAAGCAGATGGCCAACAATGTAGTCAACTCAGTTTACCGATTTACAGATACGTTGATCTACAGACAAGAATATTTATCACATTTAGTTAGTATGCAATGTCATGAGCTTCCATTGCGGTCGCATGAATACCAGGTAAACTGACAGGACCAAAGGAATAATGGCGCGCATAACAATTGGGTGTTGCATGAGGGAGACAGGGGACAACCCCTCTCGCTGTCCCTCCATGCCGCTTGCTGATGTGTGTCGAGAAAATAGTCAGTCCTTCATCCGCCATAGACCGAAAGCACAGGTGCAGCGGGGGCAGAGGCAGGGTATGGGGTGGAGAGGGGAAATCTTAAGAGAGAAAGAGGCAGGCTGCGCTGCGCTGCCCCATATAGGCGATCTTTGTGGTGGAAGAGTTTGATTCATACAACTACTGCCCCTGGGCTTGGAGCACTTGCCTTTACGGACACCAATGTGGACACTATTCCACCTTCGCTCAAGCAATAGAAAGCTTGGCTACCTTACTACCGGGGTGTTATTCTCTAAGCAGAAATAAACGTCGTCTGCCAGAAAACGAAAAAGGCGAACATGAGGCAGAACGACTCGAGCTGTTGTCGGCCTTCGAATGCCAGCCGCGGCCGGACTGTAGCTGTGACGGTGCTGATGATTATAATAGCGATACGGTGGTTGATGCTTCATTGGCAGTATTCGCGGTGTTACTGGCGTTGTTGTTGTCGTCGTTGTAGTCAATGCTTGTGTGAATGGTGGCTTACATCCATAACAAGTAGCGCTGGCAGTAGCCGCCGTTACCGATTGATGTTGTTGTGTTGTTGTCGCTGCGTGGGAGGGTAACAGCGGCGGCAGCGGCAGTGATGTTGTTGGTGGCCGAGTGCTCAGCTGGACCGGCTGAACGCCATGGCTAATAAATTCAGCTTGTTAACCACATCGGGGACAGGACGGGTTGCCGCCTGCCCGGCTGGTCCCTTTGGGTTCCCCCTGTTGTGGTTTCTTCCCCTTTTTCGACCCCTACATAGAACCCCTGTATCCCCACTCACATAGGCTGATGGTGACGCCGGCAGCGGTGGCTGTGCTGAAGCGCTGGCCACCGCAAGTGGCCCCTCAGGGACCACAGACTTGCTTCGTCCTCTCGGTTTGATCCGCGCGGCTCCGATCCCTCCTTAGTCCTTAGCGACTGGCTTCCTTTCCTTGCGACTGAACTGCTTAACGAGATCATCCAACGGTAGTGCAATAGGGCAGCCTGTACAGGAGGGGATGCTTGGAAGAGGGGTTGCTTGCTAGGTGTCTGGGCTCAAAGCTGCGAGGTACTAACGGGTGCAGGAGCATCAGGGCGAAGCTGGCAACCGATAACAGGAACGGCAAACTTACTTACAATATCATACATACGCACACATAGACACTTACATATAGGCACATGCATTCATCGGTCGGAGCAGACCTCCAGGTCATTCACTCATTCAATGTAGCTGCATTTTCGCGTAACATACACTATGAGCGGTCGTTTTGTCATGAACATAAATCTTACACGCATTAGTTTTAGTTAACTTAAGTATTTATCTTGGTTCAGCATGTTTACAGCATGACCTCCACAAACCTCTTACACAGTATTGACGATTTAATAAACGTAATGAAAGGCTCATGCATATCGAACAGAAGGAATAAATCATCATTTTTTATCTTAAAACAGCGTCCACGTAGTAACACAATATTAATTTGACGATGGCCCAGTGTTGGGCTATACAGCTACGAGCCTCGTCGTACGACACCTTTGTTCATAACTTCTGTGAAAACTGACGTATTTCACTTGAAAATATACACGCTTTTTTTTGGTACCATAGATAGACGTAACGTTGCATTATCTCTTGCGTACTTTTTTCGCTCCCAATGGCTAAAGAAACCTGACCTTGGGTTTGTAAAAAAATGTCTCATGGACAAAAGCCTTTTCTTGTTCTTACGAAACAACCTGTCAGGTAGGGAAAAACCAAAATTTAGTAGTGATCATATTTGCCCACCTAGGCTAATTAGAAATCCTCAGACCTCACACGTAAACAGGTCCGTTTTGTAATATCAAAATGTACCGAATTTTCACAACTTGGACCTATGCTGTTGACACAATTGCCAAAAACCTTTTAGAAACGCGAATCTATTAAAAAATATGGAAAAAAAAAAGTAAAGAATTACCCTTTAAAACCGAAAAATCAAACGTGTTGTATGTCTTTACTATTTGATACATCATCTGTAAATGTTTTTCAGTAAGCGACAAATAGCCACCCTTCCGCACAGGCATGTCCGCACTTACTTACGTTTTACAGTAACCTCAAACGATTTATTTCGAAATATACCTTGCTGATATACATTTATGTAAATCAGCCCGGCCGCTTAACTGTTGAAAAAAGGAGCTAGTTATTTAGGAACCAGCAAGCCACGATATAATATCGGTGTTGAGGAATCAGAAGCGACATTATTACCAGCGGCAAAAAAGCGGTAAACGGCGGCCGTTTAACTAGTGCTTTTAACAGTTAGAAATGACTCTGCTTTGCGATCACCCATCAGCGTTCTCGGTAGCGCAAAGATATTTCAACTATTCCAACAAAGGAGATGAGTCTGACGCGTGGATATCCTAAAAAGCACCATAGAACGTAGATGTGGAGGATGAAATCATTTTTAAGCTGCTGCCTATGAGACTCCAGTGACGGCAATTATATGAGAAGAATCCTGTTTTGTAGGCAAAATATCCTACGCTGGCGGCAACAGCTTTCGAAAGGGAGTGAGAGCTCTTTTGTAACATATAGTCTCATATGAGGCACGTAAGCATTCGAAGGGCACATACTTGAAAGCCAAGCGAGTATCCACGTTTAAACCCAAGAGATGACAGTATTTCGACACCCTTATTCAACCGACGCACACAAACACACTCACACACACACACACACACACACACACTCACATAAAACATGATTGTTAACTAAACGAAACGACTTTTACGGAAGCTGGCATCTTTCTAATTTGTTAAACGTAATCAAAGCCCTATGTGTGCCAAGAGGCTATTTCCATCTAGGTAAAACATACACGCATCTATTGTATATATTAAACCTATTCTTCCTGGATTCGTGTACAAATAGTATAATAACCAATGACGAACATTATAGAAATACTTTCGATATATTTATAAAAGTCCGGAACTGAGTTGTTTTACCATATTTTCTCTAGGGAGCATCAATAAATATTCACCCTAAGGGTTATGTAAAGTGTTTGCCTTCGATCCTCGCATAACAGAAGATTTATTAGGGACTGATCAAGGAGATATATACATCAACTTTTGAAATTTCGGTTTCGTCAAGATTGAAGGTGATAACGTTATTTTAGCGTGTATCTTTTCTTCAACAAAGTACCTCAGCAAACTGTCACATAACGACTGAAGAAAAGTGGATATTTAAACAGTTCAGTAAAGATTAATCATGCGTTTATCCATAATAATATAAACAATCAACTCGTTTGTACTGCGTACGCGAATAAAATAGGTGGTGCCTGCTATTACACTTACTTTACTGGAAAGTTTAGAAATAGAAACGACGCTAAAAATCGTAACCATTCCAGGAAGTGTATAAAATATCATCTGTCCGTCCTTGAGCATTTTTATAAAATGCACCTTTGAAGCTTACACATACATGCCCTCAGCAAGAAAAGGCCTTTTGCTAAACTGAACCGCATTTCTGGTGATATACACATATTGTGTGCGTATTAGGGGCAAAATCATTCCGACAAAAAGACGACACGTAAATACGCACGTTTCTCATAAAACAAACGGAATTCTCAGGATGATTGCATTACCTAAGGGACGTATGCGTGAGAACCTTCATTTTTCGTTGAAAGGTAACACCTGGGTCCCTGTACGTAAAACTTCGTATATGATCTGCCTAACTAGAAAGAGCTTTCACATCATTTTCAACAGTCATCGGCAACTTTGGTGACAATGGCAATTAGACTTACATTGATCACCCATCATCACCATCGGACTGAAAGGTACAGCTCCATGTATACATAACCTGTGTCCAGCCAAAGCAATAAATGAAATTAGGGTATTTAATTTAATTAAGCCTAAGGTCAATAAACAAGGAGCTTGTCCCGTCCAAATATTTAGCTCCTGCAATCTACAGTTCACCTAATGTAGTTTGGTAAAATTTCTGTCAAATTATCGTTGAAATATCCAATGAGATTATTTTTTAGTTTAAAGATACCTAGTAAATCACGCTAGAAAAACTCAGCCATTTTGAGGAGTTGCTCGCGTACACTATGCGAACTGCTGGAGTCTGGTAGACATAGTCTTTTCGTAGCTTTGAATATTTAAGACAAATAAGAATTTTGGCAAAAATGTCAACATCTTTAATGAGTCTTTTTCCTTTTCGATATTCTGCCACCTTTCAGCCGACGTAAAACGAATCGGTGAGCTTTCGAAACATTCACCCCATACATAGTTCTTGAAGCGCTACGCTGCAGAGGATCAGCGTTTCCTCGTTAGTGTTCATAGTAAAAATAATGCATACAAATGGGAAGTTGTCAAATTGCTTCTTAAAACTTTTATAGACAAAGGAAATTTTCTATAATATCTTAAAAGCTATATATCGATTACTTTTGGTATCTAGAACCACTCTTACGGCTTGTAATAAGTAAGAAATAAGATCTGATCATCCGGTGGTCCCCAAAAGCTTACTAGTGAGAGTTCACCAAATTGTCTACCTTGTTTGTATTCTTGTCAAAATCGTACTGCCAGAGCGGTGGCATCCGCCGTTGTAATGATGGCGTGTCATCCCGTTACGTCATACACGTATGTAGAACGGATACGACCAGCAACGGCGGTAAAATTGTCGAAGCGACGAATTCCCTCGGTGACTTAGGCTGTCACTGTCATTGGGCTGCTGATATATACCGCTCAAAGTGTCCTCGACGCAGCCGCCTTAGGGAAGGCATCAAATCATAGGCTATGCTACAGAAACGAATGCTTGTATGTCTCGGTCATCTTGATTCGTGGTTTCAATCTTTGCTGCTGCTGCCGCTTCTGCTGCTGCGCTGACTAGGAAACATGGAGCAAGCAATGTGTTTGCGGGGATGCGACTAAAGTCACCTGTCGAAACCTGCCAGTCGGTCAGCCGTTTACGCACACGCTGGCGGCTATCGTCGTAGAGCTCGGCCAGCAGGGACCAACAAGTGGAGCCTCCTGAGGGGTGCACGAATACCGCGAACACGAAAACACGAACAGAACGAGCCCAACGTCGTTTTAACGAAGTCCGTCTGTGTGTTTTGATTTGAAAATGTCAATCTTCGGCCACTTCTGATCAGCTCGCTTAGCTTCACGGCTTCCTTGGCTAAGTCTGAAGGAGCCAAGCTTTGTTCGACTTTAAAAGAAAACAGTAGGATTCATAGTTGTCCGTACGTCAACTGTAGGGGCAACAGGTATAAAACGTCGTAGAACCGAAGTGATTTTAACTAGCGACACTTACAAGCATTATTATTTTATTTCCAGGGACATTTTTATCAAGATATTAACGTCACAGACTGATAAAAAATAGCGTCGGAATACGATAAGCACTATCGCCGATCATCATGACCGCTGCACGTGCTCCCTCTTAATTTAGTTAAAGCAGTGAATGAACGTGCAGATAGTCAAAATTTTATTCATTCATTCATAGTATGTATGTTGTAATGATTGGCAAGATTAATATTGACGTGGTTGAAAATGGATAATTTGTTAAGAGACTTTTTAGGGGGATCATCCGTCTAGCGGTGCCATATGCGAACGCTTATAGACCCAGTGGCTTTGTAGGACGCCTGGACGTCGTAGTGGTATCCTGAGCAGCACCAAACGCGCAAGGGTCGGCGCGAATTAGAAGATTAGCGACACATATCCAAAAACTGGATCTGTCTATCTGTGTTAGAAGTATTAACCAAATGGTTAAGACTTTAATAATTCATGTAACGATCATCACGGCAGAATTCATCAAAAACAGGTTTAGCTGACAATAAGGTTTTCGGCAATATAGGCGTTATGTGTGATCATTTCTTCTGTAGTGTGAGTGAGACCATGGCGCAAACGACCATCAGCAGAGTTTTATGATACATTTCAATAGAGGTAAGTTTTGACAGATGCACCGCAACGAGGAGTCATATCACAGCATCTGTTATAGGGGCGAAGTAGTACAGTCTGTCCCCACACACGGCTCCGGGTGCTCCTACGCATCATTTCAATAGTTGTTTTTTGCTATTTTTTCAATGCGGGCATCTTTATGTTGTGATTCGAAATTTCTCGATTGAGAAAGAATGGACTGTCTATAACGGACGCACAACAATCGGGCTATCCGAGGCACGTCGGCCAATACGGCCACATGAAGTGTGTCCGCGTCGAATGGCAAGCAGGCCCTTGATAACTTCTGAATGAGATGTCTTCAGTGCTGGAGGACAACGTCATCTCTGTCGTACAATCTTTTTTTGACATTTCAATATTTCGATACTCAAGTGTCACTTTTTTCAAAAGTCTTCCCTTTGGCAGGCAAGCATTGAGTAAACATCGCTGCACGCCTTTCTTCGAACGTCAGGCGTCAATGGACGAAAACAAATATCGCATCGGAGAGAAGCGAGAGACCGCTTGGTTTTGCCTCACAGGAACATCTTATCGCTGAGAAACGCATCCAGTGAACAGAACCCTGTATCTCTATATAATAGTTATCGCAGAGACGACTAAGGGTGACAAAGTTCCCGAACTTTTTTTTATCTCAGTGCATTTGTAACCTGAAGTTATAATCTTTGCATCTACAAAGCTTAATCGTTCACATAACTTATGGAGATAATTATTAGGTCTATAAGGTAAGTCGCAGGGAGGTAAATGGTTAGCTTGGAGTGCGCATAAATTGATCTGCAAAACAAGTAAGCGCAAGAACTTACCAAGAGGTTTGTTATACCTTCCGTGCTCTATGAAGCCGCCTGCTAAACCGCTATGCCGACTACGCAAATAAAGCGTTGTTAAATAAAAGTAACAAGCTAAAAATCTAACTAAAATTTTCCAACCAATTCGAATTAATTAAACAGAAACGACGACTTACGTGAAATGTACGCCGGCTTTCATTAGCAATGTACATCTCCTACACCGAATCGAGAACCTCAAAGCTCGCCCAATACAAAAAAAATTTCGAAATTCAGTGATAGTATCATAACAAATTTACGAATATTATAAAGTACCTGTCTGATAAATAATTTTCAGGCAACTACTGTTGAGATGTCGTTTGCTGCAAAAAAAAATATTTGGATCATTTAGAAATGTATGCATCGAGTAACAATGCTTTGCAACGATATCTAGGCATTCACCGTGCAGGCTTGGGCAAAATTAGTACTCCTGCAATCCTTTAGAGAAGATATCCTTTGGTGCTTTCCGTCTGCGGCTTATTGCAGTGCAAAAACGGCGTTACATTTATCAACACAATTTTCATTTGTTGTAAAACGCTTGATTGGAAGACGGCTGGGGAGAAACGTAAATAATTGAGGCAGGTGTATGATTAACAGGTGTGCAAAATACTGCTAGATAGAAAAATATGTTTTTTGCTCGATTTTGCAGAAACGGCGCAACAGCACTATAGTATTGATCGTCACTGGTGCAGAGTTCTATTTCTTTGAACTGTTGCTATCGCGTTTGCTGTTTAAACTTACGCGTTTTCCTATTGTGGCTATACAAAATATCACAGTGAAGACTGAAATACCCTAACGTTTCCCTAAGGCAGTTCAATAAGCAACTCCTGAGCAATGAACGACCCATTTTTTAGAAGTGGCTACCATTCTTTGCTTTTTGTTAGCATTGATTTTTCTTCGCACTCAAGCCAAGAGGTTACTAGGCAACGAATATAATTTATACTTTCATTAACGCATAGCCTTCATTTTTAGCATGTTTCTGACAAACCATGTTAATAAGTCGCAAAAAAAAGGCTAGTGACGAAGAACGATGTACATTTACACCAACTTTTAGGTAATCAGTATTCATCATTATTAAATCCGTTTTTAGAGCCCCTAAAGGCTGTATAATTTTTAAAAATCCTCTCAATGCTCTGCACAATCGGACAAAACATTACAAAGAAATTCGCAACTTAATGGCTTTAAAAGTTAGCTAGAAAAATAGCAGACAGAGGTACGTCTCTCGGTGCGAAGGCCAAGGCCGTTACCGTAATAGTCATAGTAAAAAGACACTCTATTTAGTTCTTTACGCAATCACATCATCCGTCTCAATATTCATCACGACATATTTTTGTACATCCACTTATAATCAATCTCTATATTACTGTAAGCCCACTTGTTTCGTCTGATGAGTAACTATGACCCTGTTTAACTCAAAAATGAACACATTTTTGTCCTTTGGACGGAAAAAGGACGGTCCTCAGCGTTGTCATAGAGTTAAAGTTTAGTTCTACATTAGTTGCAGTCTAAGTATCAGATTTTTTTAAAATTCATGTTTAGTCGATGAACCAAGAGTCTTAGCTTAATTGAATACCCGCTTTCTCAGACACCTTAAAAAAGAACTGAACGATATTCTGTAGGTCTTTGAAATATCTCGAAATCGAGGAATTGTTGTTATTAAATTTGGTTATAATTTAAAATATTCTACTGTAGTTTCTCAGAAAAATATGTAAACATGGCCATGCGGAGCCAACATCGAGAAGAAGCTGACATTTTTTATTTTACTAAAATTGACTGTATTTGTGAGCAATAGCATTTTGTTGCCAAAATTGGTCGGACATTGCAGCAGAGGCTTTACAGTTGCTGACAACCACTCACCATTTCGCCGCAATACGGTTAATGTAATGAATAAATAAATCATATTCGATTTTTAGGGTATGTTCTTTCCACTTTGCTGATATCGCGCTAATCAATTTTGCTACCGCTCGTAGCTGGGGGACCCCGAAGCCATTATTATTATCAAAGGACATCAGCTCGTCAATGACAGTAGAAGTTTGAAACTACAGGGGAATATACCAACACCTTTGCCCGATGTCACACGGGCCGATATTTCTATTTCAACAATTTTTCTATCATTTTTCATAACATTATACTTTGAATGTCACTTTTGCCATTAGGAAGCATCGAACAGCGAGCGCGCATCCAGCAAACAGAGCTTCTTGCTACGAAAAGGCGCGTCATGAAAAATTGACACCTTCCCTTCTGTACTGCTTTCGAATTCTTATTTTATTTTAGGCTGGGTCTCTTCCTGTTAGTGAGAATGTCCTGATACTCAATGACGATCGTCCACCCGGCTGTTTGTCGTGATATCTGTAAGGTTAGCTTATTTATAGATCATTGTTAGGACTCGGGGATTTTGTTTTAATGATATTTGACTTTGTACAACGCCTGCACAATAGCCTCCGTTCTGCACGGACCGATAGACATTTTGGTGGCATTTAATAGTGTCTTATTGCGACATACACGCTATCTGACTGTATGTATTTTTTACATGATTAATACCATATATTGTTGAGCGTTCGAGGTAGTGATACCCTATGGTCAGAAACGAAATGTCAGCTGTGCAATTGTGCGTCATATAGAGCGAGCTAAAGATCCTGTATGGATCTTGATGTTCTTAAGTGCATTCTGTTTTTTCCTGTAATGCACGAGGTGTTCTCAGAGACTCGCGCAAGCCACCTCACGTACGAATGCGGAATAGTTGTTGGATTCGTTATGTAATTGTATGCGAAACTGACTGATTGTTGGGCTTCGTATGTGATTCCGCCTGTATCTCCGTGTCGTAAAGGTAACACCGTTGTTGCCGTCATTCGCAACTGATGAATTTTATGAACGTGTCCAAGATGTGTCAAAATGCCATTAGACAGCTGCTGTCTCTGGCCGTGGTTGTAGGACAAATGGACAGAAGGAACGAAGTGCGAAGCGCCAAGACACAACAGAAGAAGCAGATGAAAACAAGACAATAAAAAAAATCAAAATAATGTTATTTAGTGGCAACTTGAGGTGAGCTGTCTCTTTCGTCTTCGACGTTTACAGTCTCAATTCAAGATCGTTGGTGTAGTTACCGCCGCGTTTGTGACGCTTTCTATCGATGTCATTCTTTACCTTTGTTAGTGGAGGTAGTGGTGGTGACTGCTGCGTAGAGAAGGCATAACGGCCTGCGCCATCAGACGACTGGCTACGACCACGGCAGCGCGACATGATTCATTATCAGCGAAAATAGAAATGCAACAGCTGACAATTGAAAAGCAACCAATTCAATGCCTTCTTTATCAACATCGTAATCACCATTTATCATTATATATAAACCTTTCTATTTCATTAGTAAAAACTGAGAATAAATATTGTTCTATTCATTGCAACGTGAAAAGAGCAAACGAGTACAATTGAAAATACTAGGGAAAGAGAAAAGTTGTCTGATCATGGATAAGCAAACTGATCTCATCCGTTCTTCTCGGCCGATAATTTATTATACGTAGTTTTTCAGCGTTGAGTAATTTTTATCATGAAATTGCTTATTTAGATAGATGGATTGGTCGCACAGTTGCTTCTCAGGGAACAGATAAACTCAAAGGGTGTTCCTATAAACATAAATATAGTACAATTCCAATGTGTTCAAGTGGACACTCTTATTCTTTTTTAGCAATTTGCCTAAAAATTCACAAGTCACTCTGCGGATTAGTGTAGACGGTAGCGTCGGGAACTTGATGCCAGAAGATTCTCAATTCTAATTGGGTTGAGAACATGGAAACCAATGCGATCTTGTAGTAGCATTGCGTTTATACATTCAATGTCGAGACTTACAGGTCAGTGAAATCGGTCAGTATGTTGACCCACACCGTTACGGTAAAAAAAAAAGAGAAAAGTAAGTTGGATTTCAAAGTTTGCAACATGTTCGGATGTCAAAAACGGTAAACTTATTCCGTTTCCTTGTAGAACTTCAAGCTAATTCGTCATTGTCTAAGTTGTACGTACACTTATATTACTGAAGTCTGATTCGTTATCGTGTCTCAGCAATCCAACTCGTAACGTTTTACTAGCCAGAGGTTCTAATATTTGTAATTTATGAAAGTGTTGGTTTTTTTTCTTTTAAATAAACCTATTTCATGTTACTAAGCGTTCCCATTAACTCTGTCGTTGTGTGCCATTTTTAAAGTTGATTTTTGCTTTACAAAAGCTGCACGTTATCCAATACAGTGGTCGAACTCGCGAGGTTCGTTCCTGCTCGACTCACCGGAAGAGCGCAGTTCCTCACGCAATAACGGCAATGACGTCGCTCGTGTCTCACTAGACTGGCGCTATCTAGACACCCAGCGGAGATATCTTGAGGGTTCCACCCCCGCTGTCAATGGCGTTCATGTGGCTCCGCGTACTCACAACCATTGAGAAGAAAAACCTCCTAAGGGGGCACGACACGGGCAACATGTCGTGGCTTATATACCATCATAGACTCATGCCTCCAAATAACGGATGCGTTGAAATTTAACGCTTGTTCTATAAGATCGAAGATTGTATTAGGGTAAATCGTCTATTTGCCATTAAGTAGTGCCGCTAGTACGAGACCCTGCGGGGCTTCTCACGTTGCTTATTGATTGAATAGGCTCTGTCGAAGACCCATCATGGTGTCAGCGACAGCCTCGGTGGAGGACACGATGACATTTGATCGGATGTCCTACTGCGAGCTAAGTGAGAGTTTCAACAACGCATCCCGGCGTCGTGTAGAATATCTTATAGTTGTAAAAATACCGAATATAGCGGAATTTCTTTACGAGAAATCAGAAATACCTGTTATTCTCAGCACATGCCAACGATGATCTGGTAAAAAATACTAAGCTTATAAAATATAGTGATATTTGTGGATTACAGTAATGGAAAAACTTATAAGGCGACAATCTCATCACGGTTAATATTTACCTTGCAGAAAGTTTATTTCGGCTCAACCTCGACACTCACGCCCCTAGATACCAGCATAATAATAATTATAGAATAAAGTTGAGTCAAGCAGTATTTTTAAAAAACTGCATCCAAGTTCAATCTCGTTCATACTAATGAGACATGCATATGAGGTATGACACTGTTATTTAAAATATAGCATTTTCTTTCTTCTACATATAACGAGCTGATTTTTAGCATCGGTATTCTTATAATAGTAATTGTTAACTATCCTCACTAGAATCAGTTGACAAAAATCTAAGCACTCGTTATTTTGAATCACGAAATCAACCTCGCGGGTCACCTTTGACAGGCCGTGTTGAAACTATCAATGGTCTAATTCGCTTTTTTAAGAGTCCGCTTTCAGGTGTTTCTCGCCCGCTGCGTTTGTCTATAGCGGGCTTCAGTGAGTGCATGGAAGGTTGACGTTCCTACGTATTTGGCTGTTTATTATTTAAACGACGAACAGGGTTGTAGAGCTTGTTTAGAGTTGCGAAGCTGCTTAATCTACAGAATATTGAGCTGAGTATGCCCGTACGGAGTCCTCTTTTCTTCTGCCAAACATTGCCTCGGCACAATGTACGATTTGGACATATATTCCACCCCAAACTGAGGTGGAATCCCGGTTCGAGGAATCTTAATATCTGCCAGGTAGGTTCGATTCATAGATATTTCAAACAACAATGTCCTTGTGCAAATTCCATTTTATGCGTCTATGAAAGCCGCGTCGCAACGGAGACAATTCGAATTTTGTGTTAGGCGGCTCAAAAATGAAATTAAAGTCGGGCTGAATTAAAGACAGTGCTAATATCCGTAAATCTTTCAGTTGCCCTATCCGTCGCAAGTGCGATTTAACTCTATATCTCCATTTAAATTTTTTGGCGTTACGTAGCATTGGAAAGAAGTATTGGCTTGGTCTCTTCGGCAAACGACTTGTCCTTGAAGTGCAAGTCCACAAGTGAATCAACCAGAATAACTGAATTATCATTCAAAATTTACATGACCCTTGCCTGACGTCGGCCTTCTTACTTACTTCGTTAGTATTGATTCTTTTTTAATTTTTAACGAGCTAACTTAAAATTTCCAAATAGCCTGCCCAAAAGGTCTATCCGGAAAATCGTCCACAAACCCCTGTTTTTTTTTTTATTTGTCCTACCCACATGCCGCACCCATCAGTTGCCCTCGGATAAACAAATAAAATTAATACTTAAATAAAAAGTTAAATAGTGCCACATATCACAACTTAAAGAAGTAAATACCAGTAATTCTTTAAATAACTACATATTTCACTCAACTTTTTAGATTTAAGTGAATGCTTTATTCAGGGGGAATGCCCAAGACGCATTTCTGAATACTTTTTGTTTAAAGTTCTACACTAGCATACAAAACTGTTCATTTACGATCCAAAAGTGCTAATAAAAAGCCTTCTCCATTTTTCCTAAATGGCAGTTTGACGTGCTGGGTTTCGCGTACTAGCTATTTGCTGTGGTGGCTTAATATGGGCTTTAAATATTTTTCTCATGACACGCCATCAAATGAATGAAATCAAAACTAGTCCAACCTGTCTCGCTGCCATTTTATTAAGTGCTACCAAATTCGAATTTTTGCTGTGAGATACTATTTTGTATGAAACGTAACATAATAAACGCTTCGTTTATTTCTATTCGAAATATATACCTTTATAATCTATGAATCTCTGTTATTTGGATGGTAATATATTCATCCGAGTGCTCCAGAAGTCTGGGGTTTATAAGGTCTCGTAAAGCAGTTCAAACATCATATTGAAATTTTAATGACTTTCCTATTAAAAAGTTGCAGTTCTTGACCAACCGATAATTTTCTGTGTTTTTGCTACCTTATTCTCTCAGTATGAGGTCAAGCGTTGTCGTGCAACAGTCGTAGTGTCCGACCACTAACCTTTACTGCTTAATGTCGAGATTTTCATAGTTTTCTTCTTTTCTTCTAACCGTAATTGGCGGAGTAGCACTCACCAAACCGTAGTAAGTAACAGCTCTACTAGATTATCTCAGGCAGACACCAAAACTCTTGCAGCTATAGATTTACTTTACGGTAATCTCCGATTCAGTCGGCGGTGTGGCTGTTTGCATCATGGTAGCGTACCCATTTTTAATCACAACTTAATGCAATCATAGGTCACTGTTATAACGCCAGAGTATAAAGAAGTGTCCTTACGTCTGTTTTAAGTTTTCAGCATTAAATCACGTGGCACCTATTAGTTCGATTTCTTTTACTTTATTTATTCGAACAAAATGAGTAATCGTGGTATTCCTACATACATTGGACCTGTGTGCTAACATCTGTGCACTTTGTGACGGGTTAGCTTCCGCCACATCTCTTAACTCTGCGTTATTTGACTTCGGATGGGGTGCTCCATGGGACGCATTTCCAGGATGAAACTTTCCCTTCCGAAATTTTTGGGGGCAACAACTCAAAGTGTTTCCGGTAACGGATTCTTTACCTAAAACGAGATTTACACAGCGAGCTATGTTTGCCATTGTAGTTCCAAGATGGAATGCGTATTTGTAAATCAGTAGAATTTTCTGACTTACAAGACCCTCTAAAAGTCCTGGGCTAAACGTCTAAACGACAATATTCGAACGAGCAGGCTTGCATGTTGACTACAAATGCCTCTTAAATATAAAAAAGTGTCGTGAAATGCCGCACCTCTTATAAAACAACTTCATGTTAATATAAGCGGTGTCACTCCCCATACTGCACGATCTTATATATATATATATATAT
>NW_019213913.1:58370-73372 GCF_002532875.2 Varroa jacobsoni | reverse complement strand
TGTTTTGAACAAACTGAACGCCGAAAAATACTATGCTTAATACAACGTAAAAGATTATACGAGATGTGTCGAGGACCTACTTCAGTGTGAAGACAATCATTTATTTATTTATTTTTTTTTTTTTTTACTGAATTCTTTGCAATTTTGAGGCGGATATAAATCCGCAAGCATTCGGTAGCGTTCACGAGTTGAAAGGCTCTAGTGTCATGACATTACCATGTGTAGCAATTTAGGGCAGTTCGATAGAATTCTGTTATGCTCTTTTGTTGGAATATTAATACCGGTTTATCTTTGCACGTATAAACTAAAATTGGAGTCCAGATTTTCTGTTTTCAAATGAATTTTTCTAATTCACATAATTATCCTTAACAACAGTTTAAAAAGAAATCTGAACAATCTTTGTCTAAGGTGCATACCCTCTGTAAAAGAGCTACTACTTATTTTTACAATGAGTTTCATGTTCTCAACTATAAAAGGAAAGTGGGTTTAGGGACGAATTACTAATTGGAGATATTTGAATTATGCTTATTAAGCTCGCTAATATATACGTTTTGTCTAAAAATGACGCCAACAAGGCAGAGTATATAGCATTTTTTCTACCGATATACAAATGGCTTTGTTTGTTGCAAGCGCCTGAAGAAACTAAAGGTGTACTACACTTTATTGGGGATCTCAAAATGCCTGCAAGTTGTATCTACAATAACAGGGCTGAATATTGTCTCCTTCCGGTTGCCAGTTTTCTAATTGCAAATAATATAGTAATCTTGTTTTTCAACCTCGAGCTCAGTCATTTCATCGAAGCAGTCGTTGAATGTTTAGTTGAGCCTCAATACCCTGCTTAGATATAAGCTTTCCAAAAAGCACATTAAGATATAAAACAATTTCAGTCATTGGGCTTGCAAATAAGGACTACAGGAAAAAGCAAATCTGGTTTCGAAAATTTCTTGTACATTTACTTGGTTCCGTACACGAACCTTTTTTTCAATTGACCGAATTAAGTTAATTCAAAAACTATTTACGTCTCGAGAAACGATATTTGAGAGCGCACGAAGATGTGCTTTCTTCCGTAATGATTCTATAAGTAATTGTTGCGCAGAAATACTTTTTCCAATTCACATCTAAGTGTAGAACAAAACTGGTATGGGACGAGAATATTTCGAAACGTAGATATAAATAATGCAATAGTCTATTTCGCATTGTAGGGAACGCGCTTCTTACAAATCGACTATAATCGTTCGCTTATAAATATTACCCTTATATACCAGGGTGTCCTCGGACTGTCATTACAGATAAAATGTCAACACACACACACACACACACACACCCACACACTCACGCACACGTACACATAGGCCGAATGAACAAAAACTGGTATTAGAGACAACGGGATAAATTGTTATCGTTAACCCATGTAGACCTTATGTAAATAATTAACCCCCATCCTCATTAGTACCCTACTTAACTACAAATTAGTGAGGGATATGATGACATGGCTCAGTCCATATGTGAATAGACTAAACTAGTCGAGGCGATAGTAGTTGCTTCGACTGTATTCAGCTTTAGGGCAAGTTTGGTAGACATATGTGGACGACGATAAACTTTCTGCAGAACAATAAAAGACGACAGGGACACTATCATACACATAGCGACCATTCCTGATTATCTCACGCCATTTTCTGAATTATTGGCACATGAAATTCATCGACAAGGCAGGTAGCGTCGTTATCTCTAGTAGGCGTTCAAGGAATTAGACCAAGGTAAAACATAGAAAAGCCACAAAGGAAACAAATAAAAGTAAAACTATATGACCATTATTAACAAAAATACAAGTGTAGCCTCATAGTATAGATTAGGCAATAGCAGTAGCGTATTTGAATCATAATCGGATATATAGAATGTTTTCATTGTTTTGGAAATAATAGGAAATGAGAAAAAAAATTGATGGGAATGGTTTACGAATTGGTTAGTGAATTACGAATTGTCTATTTACATTTATGAAGTAATTGCAAATTCAAACGATACGAGATAAACTATGACAGGTCTAGAAAAATAGGGTAACGCCTATTGGTCAGTGTTTAGAGATTGATTATTTTCAGCAAGATTGCTTTATTGGGGTACTATAATAATTTTTTTGTGAATGGAACATCATCGGGCTCAATCAAGACGAGAGCACTTTCGCGGAAAATAGATCGACTTTGGGGAATTTCTTGTCTATGTTCGTTATGCCTAAAGTTACAAATACTGAAGTTCCAGTGAATCAGCAGTGATTTCAGAGAAGTGAGCAACATTACTTAATACAAAACTATACTAACGATGGTTGGGAATAAAATATGATAGGAATAGCTATATTAATAAATACTAGTATTTTGAATACCGATTAAATGGTTTTCATTGTAACCCGTAATATAAATATTCTTCACTGCTGCTCTGTATTTTGTAGTTGCCATTGAATAAAAGGAAACCCCTGACAATTAAACAAATTGACAATGATAGTAATACTTGTTCTCATTTATTGCTTAGTCATTATTTCAGCATCATATGAAGTTAACTTTGATTAGAAACACACATTTTTATTAAGGGCAACTTAAGCAGACTAAAACAGGATGGTTGACTCTTGCCTTTCGGATTTCGTGGTCAAACGTCCGGTACTAATCAGACTTGCCTTGCTAGCATGCCTACCGTCAGTACCCATATCACATCGCATGTTTGAAAAACACACCACGTTTAAATCATCATGGCAATTACTTTTCTCACAATCACACCGCCAGTATTAGTTGCGCATGTCCCGGTTGGGATTCATGCAAACATCCTCGCCTTAGAAAAGCTATAGAACTGATTTGAGCATATAGGGTGCGAATATGTTGCCACATACGAGCACTTTGCACTGTTGTATAATCTTACCGAAAGAGGGAGCATCGTGAAGCACACACACAAATACCTTCTACATAGAAGGCATGCATTGTAGAAGCCGTCTAAAAGACAAGAAAAGGTACGCTGCTTCCCCCGCAAGGCTTGGGCTGCCATCACTGTCGATTCTACCGCAAAGCCCCTATGTCGTTGCTCGGAGAACTTTGTCGCATTGGTGTGGCTTTTGAAATTATCTGGAGTCCGGTTGCCCGTCGACCGAGCACCGATTGGTCATCGGAAGTTTCTTTCGGAACGTGTTCTTAGAGGGGTCGCGGTAGTTTTGAACAATAATTCTCACCTCGTCTTGAGACTACAGTGGTAGTCGATTTAGATCAGTAATGACACAAGCTTAGCGTACGACGTGCTTTGGTCGGGTAATGTATGTACGAATTTACTCTTCGGAACCTAATTTCTAGTGCTTTTTTTTCCAAAGGCAGGGCTATGCTGGCCGTAAAAAATTGCCTAATTTAAGGGGCGATTCGGATCGCACAAGATCAGCTACCCAAGACTTAGTAAATATAAAGACAGCGGTCCCACTGTCTACGTTCTGCGCCAGGTTTGCATTAGTTTGGTCCTTGTATATTGCCGAATTAATCCGAACCAGTTATCTCGTTGCCGTTACCATGTTCCACTGAAACCAGTGCTCCTTGAAAGTTAGCCTTGCCGGGAAGTACTCTTGATAAGTACAAAACCTAATAGCTTCTGCCGTACGATAGTTTGAAGACAACTATTCACGTAACATAGATTCAGAGAATTTCGTTACGCAACAGTTCTCGGAAATACTTCCGAGGACAAAGTCAAGCTTTGATCGTGTATGCATCCCAAGTCTGAGGTCCTGACCGAAACCACGTGCCCTTCGGTATCTATTCTCAGTTTTTCTTTGGCACATGACTGTAATTTCGATATCCTCTTGGTTATAATCGGCTTTTCTATTTCAATGAATCCTGTTTACATGTTGGCGCATTTTGTTCTCAATCCGATTCAAGTTAACTACGCACCACAGGGATAACAAGACACGGCGATGGCTAAAAGATGTAGCGTAGTTGTCGTAATAACGCAGCGTGCTTGTATGGTAAATATGACAAACACGTGGTGGCTTAAGATAAACTGCAAGCATGGACACACTTCGTTTGCGGCGGGGAACCAGCTGTTTGATGGAATTCCTAACGGCTATATGAAATGAAAAACTCGAATTCATTGGGTTTAAGAGACGCAATGTCATAGTAAGGTACCTTGGTCGATTCTGTTATCGCCGGCGAGCTGTGGTCGTCACACCTAGCGACAGGCAGCAAACTTCCCGATAGAACGCCTCGAGCGGGCCAGAGAAATCAGCCCAATACGTGCCCCCTAGAACGACGTCGGCTGCTTGCCAAGATGTTTGGTGCTACAGACATAATAGATACATGGATAATATCCATATATTAGGTGAAGGGCTTCGTGATTTGTCTCTGAAAAATCAAGTTACTAGAACTACTCAATGCAAAATACCTAAAAACAGCGCAGTAAACGCATTTAATTTTGCTTTATATATGCTTTCCATATTCTCTAGGTAAACATACATTTGATGCTTTCGGCTATAGCCGTTTAACAGATGCTGTTATCAGTTCGCTCCTGAAAGTGATGAAATAATGGAGGTTAATCTACTTACAAACATAAACTCTTCAAAAGACATAAATAAAACTTATCTGAAAGTACTGACGTAGAAGAAGAGATTATAATATTTTTATTGGTACTGGCTTTATATGTTAAGCAATACAATGTTTGGAAGCTTCGTTTGTCTAAACAAAGGCTCCAGACCCAACAAGGGTACATATATTTGGTCAAGGCAAACTTCTAAAGGAATTATATCGATATCTTTTAGGCGTTGCATTGAAGTTCGCGATTTTTAATGCTGCAGATGTATTACAAAGCGGAATGGCAATCTGAATTGTTTGTGTAATGTAAATGCTAAATTCTAAACCAAGCGTCGCTTGTCAACTCGATTACAGGAACAACTCTTTCACAAAGACTACACTGATTCTCAGTAGTTCCTCCTCTTTTTAGGCATTTACTAGGATAGCAAAACATAACTAAAAATATTAAAAGCTCAGTTAGGATTTTTCAGTCTTGTCCTTGCCCTACATAGTTCTGATCCATACAACTGATCTAGGCAGCGTTTCACTAGTGCCCCACCCCTTCATAACATTAAGACATTTAACTAACTTATTATTTGACGAGCAAGCGGCCCGATCTGGGATACATTTTTTGTCGGTAAGAGTATATGTATAGCGATATTCACAAAACCGTCACACTGATTATGACTCATAGTATGTATTTGCAAATAAAAATTACTACTAGTTTGTGAATGTACTGTGGTGATCTTTTCTTCAGAAACAAGTTCGTTTACCATTCACGATCACCCTAAATACCGGTAAGCTATGACCTGATGTGATCAGCGGACCAGCAGAGGCTAGATTTCTAATTATATTTGAGTCGGAAGTTAGAAAAGGGCTCATTGTGGAGCTAATTTAATCAGTATTATCACGTTATTCCCCCCATCGGATTTAAAAATATCGTGATACAGCTACGCTCCTGACGTCTCTGAGTAGACTTTACCCCTCATCCTGTGGGCGCCTCTTACGTTGTTCCACTACCGTCACTGCTGCATTTTACCAGCTTCGCGGAAAGAAATAGAATAAAGCAACGTGCTTTGTGATTTGTTACTGGACTGGCTTTATTTATTATGTTTTCAAATAGGACCGCCGCTGCTAGATGAGAAAGCACAATTGTTACACATCGGTCTCCTATGCGCAGTCTGACAAAGTGCTGTTAGGGAATATCTACTCCATATGTTTATACTACTTGAATTCCTGAGAGACAAGAAAGGTTGGTGAGCTTCAGTTGGGCTGGGAGCACTATCATATGTTCGCGTGTGAAGAAAAACTATCTGTTTCAGACTGGTACATTATACTGCTTCGATCACCGAAAGAATGATGATTATGTAGAAATCCCACGCTTATTCTATACCTCCTACTGTGGTTATCAGTTAAGAGTTTCCTAAAAATATCTCAGGAATACCTATTCAGTCATTTAACTATAATGTAAATGATTTTGCAAGTTAATCTGAGTTTATTTACCGGATCATAAAACAGATACAGCACTAGTCCTCATCTTTAATCAATTGAATCATCATATGACTCATATGCATTTACGCTTAGACTAAATTTAACGTAAAACCTAAGTGACTTATTGTTCCTCACAGTTGTGAATGTCTTGTGCGATATTCTTAAATCCTTTTAGTAGTCCAGTATCTCGTGTGATCAACAGTATGCCGGTTCTGCAAGCGGGGCTTCGTGCATATAGTGTGTTTTAATAAAAACTGCTCTGCTCTTTCAGTTTGATCCTATTGTTAGAATGATCGTTTTAATACATTTTTCTGGGATAAAACTTCTACCCAATCGGAAACATTAGTTGCAAATTAAAATTAACCCTGGCGGAGCCTGCGGAGAGCTGCGGACCTCTTTCGCCACTGCTTATTCCGACGCGCCTTAAAAATTTCAGTTGAGTGTACCTTGCAGTTCCGTACAATTCAATCTATAACCAATGCGACCTAATCTATACTAGCAAGATACGTGTCGGCATCTTTTGCGTTTGAGGTGGTTGCTCTTCCTGTAACTGTCGAAATCACTCACACATCCTTATGAATATAGACGCTAGACGTCGCGTATAATCCTTTTGTGACTAATCAATCAGGCTTTAGTTGTAGTTAGAGTTAGTCGCAGTAATAATGATTAGCAGAAATTAGCATCAGGAGATAAACTTAATGCAGTCACATCTGGAGTCGTTGATAATAATCGAGAAAACTACGAATCATTTTCCCGCTAAAGTCGATGGATACGGTAAGACGTAATCAGGGTAACCAATGCGTCGAAGTATGAGATACCATGACTGACTGGGGGAATCCTGCTGCTGTTGTTGTTGTTCCATGTATGGGGGGTAAATATATCGCGCTTGAGGTGTCGTTGTTGTTGACAGCGGTGTCACATATGGGTAGGGATATGGCCACGGATATGGCCAGACGTGCGGGTATGATGGAAGAGTCGTTGCTGCTGCTACTGCTGCTGGTGCTGCTGCTGCTGCTGTTATTGCTGCTGCTGTCGTCGTCGTTGTTGCCGCTGTCGTTGTTGTCGGTAAAGGTTCCATTGTTGTTGTTGGTGTTATTCCTTGTGGTGATTCCTCTGATGTGGCCTAAAAGGTACACAAAAGAGCATGCCGAAATGTCACGTTAGCCCTTCGCAACGTATCAATTTGACACTTTACTAAACTTGCAAGCTCTGCAAATCTTAACTTGCGATTGATTCCTAAAGATCATGTAGTTGATGATTTTTGCATTTGGACCTGCTCAAACGGCTCATCCGATTTGGGACTAGATATGAATCTACGACTACGCTTACCTTTTATAAGTTGTTTTTGGCAACAACAACAAAAAGATGACTTACGTATTTGTGTTAATTCGGTGATTTCTTTATTCACAGAGCAGCACAACGTTTAAATTCGTATGTGTTTTTTTGTTTAGAAATATGTAGAGTCGATAAGGCTTTCTTACTATAAGCGTACTGGCAAAAGTCCACTAATCGAGCTATTTTTGCCATCAATTAAAAATAGAAGTCTATTTATATAAAGTCATCATTATGGCGGTCACTGTTAAGTTAATTTTTAAGAAACATTTGTAAAGATATGAATAATATTTTCAATAAAGTGTCTTCGCCTTACTAATGTTCCGATAATCTCTACTCTTGGAATACATTTTTCACGGTATTGTCTGGCTCTTCCGCCTGCAAACAAAGTTCGTACGCATTGGTATTGTGACACATATGCGACGCGTTCGCCATTTCGCACAAATGTTTCTGAATAAGGCACAGCAACTTCAATATCGCCATTTGGAAGGATTCGTTTTGACAAAACAATCGCCGGTGTCTGAAATGAGAGAACGTGCATTATAGTACAAAAAGCTTAGTGTACTAAACCGTTCTAACTGTTGAGGACTTAAGCAAAATAGGAAAGAAAATAATGAGTCTCTTCTGAAAAAGAAGTCTTCCGACATGGATGTGCTTCAAAGTTTGAGTAGGATTTATTTTCTGTCCATATATAACACGAAACGTATAAGTCGTTAAAACAATCTTAACGTTGAACTCAACCGGTTCAATTATTTTAATCTGCGCAAATTATATAATTCACCGCTCTGCTCTTATTAACTTCGAAAAAGTGCAAACGTGTTTTAGACAAGGTTTTCTCAAAGTTCCGAATAAACCCATGTAATCGTGTACTGGCATTTATTTTGAGATTGTTAATACCAGAGGTATTAATGGTTTTGAAGCTAAAATCTCCTTTCAGTGTGTATAGATGAGGACCCCAAGAAGCAAACTAATGGACGCACCCAAATTTGACACTGATCCATCCACTCTGAATTCTGTTTATAATTCTGAAAACCACTGCCTTGAACAGAACTTGTGAATATTTGAAATACGGAACATGCATTGTATATATATGATTAGGTCCAAAAGCAAATTTTTCAAACTGTATAATCTAGGACTAGTGATATTAGGAAAATAGAGTTCAGATCATGCCAGCGTTTGTTACTCTCTAGAATTTTATCAACTTTTCTTAGTAGCTAATGGCGTTGAGATTGTGGCTGACTCTCCCAAAATGAACGATGTAGTTACAGATAATATAGGAATAAATTGTTTTCACGCAAGCTTCTTCGTAAAGCGTCAATGACAACGCGAGTGTGGCCCCCCAACTGATAAATACGAAGATTCCAAAAATGTTTGACTTAAGCTGGGGCTTCTAGGCTGAGTATCTGGTTAGATTATGTTTTGTTCCTTTTTGTTCTATTTAACGATTACCTTGAGTAAATCAAGTCAAGATTAGTATGTGCAGCTTTTCCTATGTGTACCTAAACCCATTCCGAGCTGTCTTGAGAAATGGCTACTTTATAAATTATAATAGTAATTTACGGTTTGTGCTTAAGTTTTCATTATGCGAAAAATATTGCAAGTATCGTCTCAGATAGGGACGCGTGCGATATATGAGCGCAATGCGAACTGACTAAGTCAACCATTATATTAAAAATAATAGCCCAAACAATGGATTACAACCCTAGATATTGAATTGACCTCTAACCGACAAATGGCGGCGTTTGCAGTCAATCTATGTGTGGCATCGTGCTGTCTATGTGATTTCTGAGTCCGTACATAGGTGCCTAGTAAGAGGCGAAGTTACCTAAGCTAAGTGGGCCTTAGGGATGATATCGCTAGTGTTAAGTAGATCGTCGATATTAAGCCGACAGCGAAAAGGTCTAACGGCTTAATCAAGTGGCAAATTGAACATACCCGACAATCTAGAGCACTCCGTATTATAAAACCAATTTATTTTTTTGCGATATGAACTGCTCCGTTGTTTGACTCTTTGAGAATATTATTAATTCCTTTTCGCAGTAACTGGACATGAACCCTACAGCTGCATGGCCACTATTTTGTCTGGATGAAATCTCAAGAATAACTGGTGACCGCACTTACTTATAGATTACAAGTTAAATATAATCACTGAACTTTCAAAGTACACAAGAAAGAATTTCTGTTGTATGTTCTGTTTCCGTAACATGATTATCCAAGGTAAGGTGCATTTGGCTTTCCTTTATGACCTAATCTGATTTCCAGTTAATATCTACTATTTAAATACTATACTATACTAGTAATCACAAGTCTGTAATAAATATGCCTCCTGCGAAAAATTTTTTCTTTATGCGGTTAGCTTAAGCACACAATGAGAAGGAAAAGAAACTGCGGCTCGAATCATTGGTCCACGTTTTTACGTTAATGAGACGCGACTTACGATGATGGTAGCACTACCAAGAAGACTGTGGATTTATTACCTCTACCTAGCATAGATAGCCACGTTCCCGTATAATTTAGGATTGCGGTGCATATTTTAGGTACATTAAGGAGTCGCGCTGCGTGTTGCCAATTATTGATACTGTACAGAGGCATTACAGAAAATGTGTTTTTGTGTACATACACGATTCCAACATACGATCTGCAATATTTTACTGCCTCTTGTAATTTACTGCATTTTGCCTATACTAAATGCTTACTCCCGGGCATACTAGTCAATGGAAACGTTAAAAGTGCCTAGATCAGTTACTGTGAACGATTGCTCTAGGTCTTTTTTATATTTAATAATAATAATAATAATCAATCTGAAAATCTTCCAAACGACTACGGCCTGCAAGCTTACCTTTCCGGGTGGAGCAAGGAGCTGAGTCTTAACAGTTGCAATAAATAGAAGTAAAAAAGGCCACGATAATATCATAGGTGCAGTTTTTTTCACAAATTATATATCAAACGAAATCATGCAGCACTCGTACAGCGTGCCCTTCTGTAACTGAGCGGGCGACATTAATTGAGACAACTACCCAAACATTAAGATTGCTGGTAATGGTTGACGAAATCGCGGTTGGCACTTCGCTCATTACCGGGTTAAGTGCCAAGCATACGAGCGCCTGTTTCTAGCATGTGCTTAACGAGTAACTGCGTATGCTACACTATACTATCATGCTAGTATATCAGGTCCTTTCCATTGGCTCATCACATCAGATACTGAGCACGGCGGAACTACCAATCCCTCTTATATTTCAGCTAATTTTGATCACATCGCTATGGCTGGTCGTGCGTCAATGCAGTCACGTAAATGCCGATCCATTTACGGAGGTCCTGAAACACCGATTCTCTGGGCACGGTCCCCCGTAAATTTCGAATACTGCGAAAGCGTTTTAACTATTTTGACGATGGCCACTGATAACCGATACCGGGACTACTCTTGAGTGAAGTGTCGAGATCTTCGATACAAAATGCTTAGGTTTTCACCTGTTTGGAACATGACGTGCGTTAGGTCCGTCAGTGATTTTTTGGGGTCATATCTAGGCATCTTTCCGCGGCGTTGCGTTTCTGGATTATTGACAAACCTCACATTTAGACAGTGACTTTCAACTGTCGATCAAACAACGAATGACCAAATAGAACCATTCATTTGTACTCTTTGAAATGATTCTTCTGAGACAAACAATCAAAAATCACAACTTCTGTTCCACTTAAAGTCACTATAAAATGCAATGTTTCTGCTAGAGAGCTTAAAAGTTGAAGTATAACGTAGCTTCAGACCCTCAACAGAATAATGGTATTTGATATTCTGTGCCTGCATTGTTGAGCGTCAAGCAATCTTGCGAGCATTAAATGAAAGTACTATAGAATGAATGAAGTTTGTGCTACTGTAAAAAGTAACAGCACGCATTAAATATAGTATTTAAAAAAATGTGGTAGAGCTCGTAGTGGGAGTCAAGGTAAATAATGAGTGAGGCTGCCTACTGTGACCTACACCTTAACTGCGCGGGCGATGCGGATTCTTCTGTCTACAGACATGTTGTCTGTACAGACATGTAGCTGTGTTTTGCCCTGTTTTCGTTGACATTTTTATACACTGACCTTCGTTGACCATTGCAAATTGATTCTGCATTATTGGTGCCTAAAATATAGCTGAGATTTTTACAAAAACAGTATTATCTCCATTTGAGTTAAACGCTTTAGACATACTCTACAAGTATTTAAAAAACAAAAGGGTTCCATCATCGCTGTTGTTGGCGTTTGTTTGGTTTCCCTCGTAATAGTCTTTCACCGAGAAACGAGACGCAGTGTTAGAAGAAGACTTCTACGGACGCCTATAGTTATCTAGTGAAGAAAAATATGAAGCACGAATAAACCATGTGTTTTAGAAACTGTGAAACTTGCTCTGTACACGTACACGTTAGGATAGAAAATCCTGATGATGCACAGGACAAAGAAGCGATTTGGCTAAGAAAAGACGTGGCCTTTTACCAAGAGAAAATTGTAAGAACAGTTGATCTCTTTATTTTGCTTGCCCTGAAATCTGCCGGTATCTGTGCCCTTCCTATTTGCGTTGTTACTCTTGCTTTCGGTGGGATTGAACGATTAAACTTTATTAAATTATCGGTCACCGCAAAATTTGGCTCGATGTTTTCGTCTTTGGAGAACCACTACTTGGTTTTCGTTCATTCGTTCGTTCACGTTTCACGCTCATCGGCATCAACCAATGTCTATCGACTCGTATATGCCTTAAGGCACAAATAAAGCGATATATTAACATACGAGATTAATGTGTAGATTTGTGAGGATGGGGGAAAAAATTCTATAGGTTAGACGGTAGCTCTGGCGTGTAATAGAATATTATAGAAATACGCGCTTCCATTCTACCCACATGATCCCTTTCATATGTGTGTGTATATATATATATATTGCGTCTTGAGACGAACGAAGAGTTGTAACGTAAATATTGTGAGACCGATTACGTAAGAATTAGTCACGAGTTATGATGTTTTATAGATCAGGGGTTCATCTGATTAACTATTCAGTTTTCCACAATAGGAGTTCGTGTAATCTTTAAGTTGGGACCCCTTAATTGAATCTATCTGATATATCATGTTAGTTAAAAAATAGTATTAGATGGTTGCTTTGATTTTCAGGTAGCACAGATGGTACGTCAGTTACGCGAACGTCGCCGCTCGGAAACAGCGGAACGTATTGAGTTAACGATGGTTCTAAAAACGCCAAATCCTATATGTCAAGAATCTTTTGGAAAACTCAACGGGGTCTTTCTCATTTCGCTAGCCAATTTATTGTGCACAAGAAACACGGTACGTGATTATTCTGCGTGCACAGTGCGTGCCGTAAACAAATGTTAGGAGATCACGCAAAAACGAAATCCATATGGCACCAATCGCAAGCTACGTTTTTCGTTCTTGGTTCCTGTTTTTGATCGAGGTGGAAACGCTTAAACGCTTGACCATAAGCGTTAGAAACAGATCTTTTAGTGTACTTCCCAGTTGCGTGTACCTTTCTGTTCTAGGAATAAACAAGACAGAGCATAGAGCGAGCATCAGATGGCGATCCTTAACTTCGGTGAAATGCAGTGAAATGATGGGAGCCTAGGGACGGCATCTGTCAGCTCTTTTTGGAAATTGCTTTCAACTGCTTTGTGAGGTGGGTTTTACCCAGAAGATAAACGATACTGATTGTGACAAATGCACACAATACAAAACTTATACCAAGCAATGGTGTTTTTGTTGCTGTTGTGTGGTAATGGCGACAGTAGAGAGATGTCGCGAACAGTCATTCTTTTACTCACAAAAACGTTCTCTTCCGAGGTCTCGCGCTTGCTTAGTTACCGCGAACATTTTGATCGATCTGCTCTAACAATAACCTTTTTACTAGTAGTGAATATGTAAATAAGCCCAGAATCATTGAAAGGTTATCACATGTACCGCTAGTGCCAATGCTGGTTTGATCAATATAACTAGACCATATTATTTTCAATCCTCGTGGGCTTGCGTTTCTCATTTAACGCAGATTCCAGAAAATTTCGAAACAATTTGTGGCGACTTTCTAAGCGCAGGTAATGCTTAAAATTTAGCTTTACACGCTAAAGGGTTATAACTACAAAAACAACAGCCTAGATGAAAAGATCATTACGAATTAATAGTCCTGATATTTCTTTTTAATCGTTTATGAAAAAATTCGTTTATCATAGCTCAGTATTCCGCATACCACTGACAATACTAGACTCAAAATGTGGCAAAGACGACGAGGAAACATTCGGCCACAGCTAGGGCTTGATTGTTAGTTCATGCAGACGTTTTAAACATGGACGTTACTACGTTCCCCAACACTAGTGTATAATTGTATATGTACATCCATTGAAAAAATCTCGGGAGAAACGGGAATTCAGGTATATCGCTGCCAAAAATTACCGCAAAACTGCATCGACTAAAATACAAGTCAGTTTTACAAGCCAAGGAAGACAGACCTGTTGGGAAAATCTGCTGCAATTTAGTAGGGGCCTGGGGAGACTGTCACCACCCCCTTGCAACTTCCAATGTTCAGCATGTTCTTTGTGAGTCTTAAGTCGAACAGTACGGCGCAGCTACTATCAGGATTCTCCATACTCATAAGAGTTCTAACACTTCAATGTTTGATCCATTTCGACGCGGAGTTCAGCGTGGCTGACACGGTTCTCGTACATTTGCAACTTCCCGGCGTTTCTCATCGCGATACGGTTTCTACCAGCCGTATTATCAGATCTCGTAATGACACGAATATGCATCAGACAGAGCCATAGATAGCTACTTCATTTTTAAATTGAATTTATTGTCACACCTTATTGAGTTCAAAGAAAGGGTTAGTTTTCGCTGGCGCTGGTTGATGCATCGTTGTTTCATACTCTTTCGTTTACAGTCTATGCTTTTATGAGCAATTATATTTAAAAAATCATTACTATACATATTTGTGAGTTAGCTCTAAAAACTCTAATGAATAATCGTGGTAAAAACAAGCCACGGTGGTTGCATGAAGTGGGGAAGGTCACAAAAATAGTACTGGTACATTCCTCTATAAAAGGTCTTTAAATGCAGAATAGTATATCATTCTAAAAGTTACTTCTATGAACTTTAGACTGAACTAAGCAATTCTTGTGTTAAACAGAGGGACGAATAATTGTGTAAGCGTTCTCGGACACGGCAACATGATCAACATGATAGGCGTATCAGCGACACTAACAGGGCTGCGGGTATGCTGATGTATAATCAACTATCAAAGTCATCAACTTCAGCTTGATTTAACTGAAAGAAGTTCATGGAGTTGAAAGGATCCCACTATCAAACAAACACAGATAATAATACACGGCGGCCCTTTGACTGATTCTAGCGACCTGTACGATTAGTTAGTAAATACTGAGTCTTTAAATCGTTGAGCTAGCTTCATATATGGCTTGGTCTCGCTGCTACGTCACCTGTTGACGCTTGCGTGTTGACATATTGACAACTGGGCATTCCCATTATCAACCTGTAAAATCCGACCTGAAACTAGAGTCCAGTTGTAAAGCTAAGCCAATTTATCGGTCGAAAATCTTCAAGCCAATCGAAATTGCTTCAACTTTCAAACAGTGTATTTAATTATCCTATAAATTAAACCTTTGATATGAAATTTGCT
>NW_019213913.1:0-58270 GCF_002532875.2 Varroa jacobsoni | reverse complement strand
ATAAAATTAGACCTTTTAAGATCGGCAGTAAAGCAGTTGTTTAATAACTACTTTGATAATGACATTAATTAAAAGTTCGCTAACGAACTCCAAACACCAAAGAGTATTGCACGTCCGATGCTACCTTTATTTTTTTTTCGTACTACAACAAGCTGCACATAATATCATTCTTGTCTGAAATGTTTCAAAATAAAGTTTCTTAAACCTTCCATAGGAACCTAACCTACCTACCTACCTACGGCCATATATTGCGATTGGCCAAAATCTTAACTCTTCCAATTAATAATTATAGCAAGAGCTCAAAATAGCCACCATGCACTTTAAGCAAGCGACAGGTGTTTTGGAAAATAATGAACTAACTCATCAAAAAAATGATACGAAATCTTCATGTACCACAGGATGCTCTCTACGATTTGCGAACCACAGCTGCTTTGTTCACAGCAGCAGAGTGAGGTTGTAGGTCATCGCAACTATCATATCCAGACTTGCTTGATACCGATCGAGTTGGGTCGAACATAAAATAGAATATACATTTTTGCGGGTTAGGTATTTTTATACGAATTAAGTAACATGTTGTCAACTACGGAATTACGAAAAACAACAACAACAACAACAACAACACGCGCTAATAGAATTACGGCTTTTTTTTTTTTTTTTATATATAATACAGCTTTTCCTATCCAGATCCAACTACTAGCCATAGATACGAGTGAAAGCATAGGAGAAATATACCCTCCATTTACCAAAACATTTTTTTCAACAAAACAAAAACATGTACTTAATCAACATGTGTGTTCACCTACTCCTCCTTGACTCTATTAAATGCTTAGGATTTATCAGAAATCGTATTTTTCTTTATAACTGACTTGACTTAGATAAGTATCATTTCCGAGAAAATTCACCATAGCTAGATAAATCTAAGAAAATACATACATTTTACGTCTTAGATTATTGCTCAGGATCTTATGCAAACAAATCACCCTATCAATTTTGACATAGACCTCAAGAACCTATGCCGCTGAAAACGGTATCCATTTATTAGGATAGTTTTGATCACCTTATATTTGCATTTATTATATATTGGACATCTATGTTTGGCCAAATCGTTGCTGACCAATGTCAGTCTCCTTCGAATTAATAAGATAATAATAATAATAAATAAAATGTCCGTTAAACCCAAAATCATGAGTACCTTAAGTCGATGAACAATGTAAATTTAAGAGAACTTAGTTCTTCAAAATTGTCTTGAAAAAATTAGCTAACCTTAAAGTAGGCCTCCAACAAACGATTTGAATCAAATAAGTGTACTACACAGGAGCACAAGGTCTTTGTTTTATGCAGATACCACTAAGGTTTCGTCCGAAATAGAAAGTATTCGACTAATTCCAACTTAAAGTTCAAGCATTAACCCCGGTTACTTTAAAATGAGTCATATTTGCAAAACTCGTAGCAGTGAACTTCACACATTCAACACGGGAGAAACCACCATTTCTTTACCGAGTCTTTTACCGAGCTCTGTTACTCCTTGAAGAATTTACTATGAGTACTCAAATATCTTGCAGAACTTCGGTTATGTGCTCTCTTTTTTCACTCGTGCCTCATTGACCCATGTAGCGTACATATATAATGCATATATATATATATATATATGCGCATCAGCGAAAAACGTTCACTAAAAAAGAGTAGTTCTAATCACGGCAATAACTTATTGTTATCGTTAATTAAGGTCGAACAATAGGCCTTGCGCCAATCTGCAGAAATTTGATATTGACAAAGATCTGAGGAAAGAAATACTCAACGCACAAAGAAAACACTTTCATCTTTGGACGATTGGTTCATATAATATTTCTCCTACAAACTGGAGGGAACCATATAGTTTCAAATCTTAACTTTTACAGTAGAAGGCAGCTAAGGATTTGCCCCCCAAAAATGCCATATCTAACAAACCCCTAATTTAAAGGGATTAAGTCAAAACAAATTGTAGAGAAAGAAACGAGATCGAAAACAAATTTCAGATACGAAAACTTCATAGAAATTTGTAATTGAATACGATCTAAGGTCAAGCTACGGTACAGGTCATTCTTCTTTAGCGGCATTAAATGGTGATGGCCTCATTTCGGCATAATTACAGTTATGGAAAACGTAAGTTATCGCTTCTAAAATTACCAGTAGTGAACTGGTCTCATAGGAATAAACCAGTGACATGCGTCTAGCCCGCTCTATATTCACTACCTCTTTCATCGTCAAAAGTTACTAATGAGAGTTGTAATAGATAAGAGTTTCAGAATCGTACAAGCGCATTAAACTAAAAACAGAGCTCATTTTGTACAAGTGGCCTGATTAAGGCAAGGTAAGGAAAATAATTTATCTCTATTTTTATGTATCTAAATGTTGATTTTATTCATTCATACAAATTGTCTAGTGTGTTTCGGGTGAATAGAGAGACCTATCTACCTTTAAAGTTCACTGCTTGCAATTAGCACTACTTATAAAGGACTAATCGATATGAACCTACTGTGATTTGCAACAGCAGTCAGAGGGATGGCAGCGAAGTAAAGCCAAGAACCTATAAAGTCCCAGATGTCAACCCTCAGTAATGGCTCTATGTAAAACACCAAGTCATTATGTAACAAGAGTATAATATTTTGCTAGTATTCTGGGAAAGGCTCTTAAAAGCCGAAAATAATATCGAGAGTCTGACTACCCTAATAAGTAAGAGTTTCTCTTTCTTCAGTTACAACGCAGACACAACAGATTCACTGAAAACGCAGATAATAAGGTGAGCAAGTATATAAACTCTTGTATTAAAATTGCAAGATTAGGCACAAAGTGTTTCTGATCGTATATCGAAGTTTTCTGATATGTGACATAACATAATAACATTGTGACGATTCTATTTCCACGAACCGTTGAATTTGTAGCAAGTATCATCCTCACAATCATTATGAGATCCCAAAAACATGTAAGCAACACATCTATCTCTGATATCCTGTAGTATCTCTGATATCGTACTAGTAGAAGTTTCGGCTGTCTGTACCAAACATTAGAAAGGAAATTGTTTTTAGCTTCACACAAGTCTCTCACGGTTTTCCAGGAGGATAGGCGATTCGGTCTTGAATTTTGCACTACTCAAGCACCAGAAAGTTTGTGCTTTTATAGGTTAGGACGCGTTAATTAAATTAGTTAAGTACAGATCGGGCACAAGCCCAGTATTTTCTTTGCACTGTTATGAGATAATAGGCAAGCTAAAAAAAATCGCGTAAAATAAAGCATGAAGACGTAGCGCATTTTTATCTATGTAAACCTATAAATAATACCAGAATGATATAATTTTACAAATAAATAAATGTCTCGAGTTTACATTCGCCACTGCGATTAAGCATTTCATATAGTTGTGCTTGGTTTAAAATTGGGGTTGGACACATTTCGTCTTGTTCTGAGATACCATTATATGGGACATAGTCCTTAAAATACCGCAACTTGATCCTCTTCATTTTGTTTCGACGCTTACATTTGTCATTATTTCTTCTAAGCTTGGGCTTGCTTGTATCATCCGTTAGCATACTATCTATTCAAGTCAGCCCACACGTGCTTGGACCAATTAAAGGTGTTTTTTTTTCTACTAAAAATTCGAATCGTCCGTTCTGGACGACAGCGTTGTAAGCGACGTTCTAGAGTCATGAGTTAGAGTATGTACATGTTGAAATAATTAAACGTGTTTAGTATTTCACTAGAATATCGCGTCAGAAGCATCGATGCATAGCACAATAATTATATCAAAAATCGCACACTTCAGAACCCAGAATGACAAAATCCTGATCTGAAGAAGCTGTAGAGCTTGTGAACTTGACCAATAGCTTCTATGTAAGTTAATTGTTCAGTTATGTTTCTACGTGCTATAATTTTCAGTGGCCTTTGGTCAGTTCGCATTTCTGCATTGTAAGCACGTTTGATAAGTTCCTATATATAATCAGTGACCCTAACCTGTCGTACAAACTAGAAACTACTTTAATTTGTGAGTACTAAATACCTGAAGTAACCTTTTAGTCGTTTTCCTGTGCTATCAAATAGATATCGTACCCAATTGAGCTACCTTGGCTGCCCCCGTTTAAAAATTGTTCTAATCAACCGTGAATAAAACCTGTGTAAATCAGGTAATTAACAATGTGATTTTAAAAGCGCGTCTTGTTTGAGGAAATTCTTGCAAAGGTAATATTTGTCAGGGGTATCTGAACCCCACAAGAACGTCTTTAAAAGAAGTTTTATTTTCGCTTTACATATGAGATTCTCATGAGCAGATAAAAAGTCTACATTAGCGTAGAAGCGTTGCTTTGTTTATGTGGACGCTCTTACAACTCCTGTTGAGCCAACTCGCGAGTATGCCGTAACGAATGGCATTTTTGGATATAGATTATGATATCGAACGTCCAAAGCTATCCATTAGAAAGAAGTATAGAGCAATGATTATATCATTTATGTATGCATGGTAGCATATACTAGCAGTTCGGCTGTTTCACCACCACTACATCGTTTTGTAAGCCAACTTAGTCAAATGAGCGTTATTATCAAGACGTTTTCTGATAAACCAAACTAGAATATGACGCCTTGCCCAAGGTTAGCGAATGCGTTTTGGTCTGCTGCCTCTATGTACTATATCGCTTCGAGCCTAGATTGTGAGATATTAGTACGGGACTCACCCAAGAAAGTCATCCCACCCACAACTGGACCTACTTTAATCTCTGGCTGAAACCTGCGAAAAGCAGGCTTACATTGCCTAATGTCAGCACGGTTGTAAAATACTCTATGCTATGCTCCTTTCGATCCGCTTCTGGCGATCCTCTCTGTGCTCTGACGCGAAATAATGCTTGTGCCCCTTATGTGGAAACGTACAAGACGTTTTTATTGCAGTTGTTGAATTGCACACTGCAGTAAGCTCCCGCCGTTAACAGAAATAAACCATTGCCTTTAGCCAATAAGTTTACCTTGTGAGCTACGGTGGGGTCTATGTATTCCCGTACATGGTAAATAGCATTACATAGCGTTGATTAATACCGTATATATTACGTGGAGTTCTTGCTCGATAAAACTAAACAGGCATCTCTGAACTCTGGGGCCTAAAGTGTAGTGAATATCAACTACGGTAACTGTGGCGATATTAATAACATTAAAAATGTTCATAATCACGTCCATTTGTCATATATGGTGCGTCTTAATTTCCAATGGAAAAATACTTACACTAGCAAAGAGCATCATTACATTTTCCCTAACCAGTTAGAAATTTTTCACCGTGTTCAAAAAAGATCTAGCTTTTGCAATGCTCAGCCAAAAGATCTTAACAGACAAATATGGGGTAGCGATGCCTGAACAGCAATTGGTTGGAGAAATGCGAGTCTGCCATCGGTCATCTTACATAGACCTACATTCATGTGTGAAAAAAACTATAGCCGGCACACCCATCTAGGTAGCGCGTTTCATAAGCTCGCGCGATTATATCCGAAGAATATATACCCCATTTTTTTTTTATCTTGCTTTAGCAGACCATACCTACGGATGAGCCCCACCTGGTTTTATTTGATAACACCGATTCTTTATAAATTATTGATAACCCCAGTGCTGAACCCTTCGAGGCTCCACCCAACTTAGTCGTCCAATTCTTCTCACAGGAGTCTTAATAGGTCTATTTTTGTGCACTACGAGAGAAAGGTTTATTGTCGGTATCATCTCAATCGAACGTTGTCTTCATTCCGTAATACCCGTTTGGTAATTTCTATATATTTATAATTAATGGACTATAACTTATTTAAAAATAAGATGTAAAGGCAAATGCGGGCCTACACCTAAAAGAAACTTGAAAACACATCGAAAGCTTGCCTTCATTCAGCACAGCCAGATGTTCAAGTTAAAAATCGTAAAGGAACGATTACAGTCGAAACAAGAAACGAAAAAGCAGTAATTTAACGTTTCCTTATTTTAATCATGAGCTTATTTCCTGCTTTTGGTTTGGGCGCAGATCAGATGTCTATTTAAGACCAAAATAACAATTCTGCCAGCTTATAATGTAACCGGCCGATTTGACAATTATCGTCAGCAGGCCCCACTTTGTATCATCGAAACAGTACCTTGTGCTGTAGAAATCAGAAAAAACGTTACGTCGCAAAGATTTCACGCGGTAATCAACTCCGTAATGCTCCACTATAAATGCACCGAGGATTGTTTCGCAAATAACGGGCAACAGCATTTGGTAAAAAAAAGGAGTCCGCTACTCTAAATGAATGATCAAATAGAGAACCGTCAAACGTCTCTATGTTCTGAGCTTTTTCTGATATCAGTTCTAACAAAATATGAATGAATAAAGCGGTTTTGCCAGGGCACTGAGATCGTGCATCACGTATGGTGTGCTTGCATTCAGAGTTACATGATTTTGTATAAATGGCCTGAAAATCGTTTTATGTTAGGACAAGCGAGATGCAGTGTTTACTAATTAAGTGAAAAAATATCTCTCTAAATCTATATAGATCTACACGATCGCTACTTTGTCAATTATTGTTTTTAAATTGATGCTATTATATTATTTCGTCTTCTATAAATATTAGAACAATGTTAAATACATAAGCTTTCCCGTTTCATGTCTATAGTAATCGAAATATAACCGTCTGTGATAGTTTATTGTAGTCCAGTTTCGAGTAAATACATTTGGTTTCGTGCTAGAAGCCAACCGTCTGATAGCATGTCTGATGGCAATACCGAACGTAAGACTCGAAACATAGAGGAGGGTAAGTGGGTAGTTTCAAAACGCACATGATATACAAAAGCCGTGTCTCAGACCGTTCTGGCCTTTCTGCGTTCAATTCCAATGGTTCTCTCAGCGCTTACTCCGCCTTTTTTCAAAATGGCGGCGCCCTGTACGAACGCGAACACAAGAGCGAGTGAGTGGCCTTGCGTATTCGGTTGTTCTGGCCATTCACCGCATTGTTCCTCTCCGTTTTTCGTCGCTGCTCTTCGAGGATCAGCTGCAATCGGCCATTGTCGTCAGACGAGAAAAGAGAGACGCAGGCAGGTAGGCTGGCTGGCAGGCAGGCAGGCCGCACGACACAACGGCCTTAGACAGATAAAACATAAGTGGCAATAGTGACAACAATGAATACTACTATTGTTACGCTAATTAACTCCATCAAAGCAAATTACCAGGACACGATCCCAGGAAACGGCCTATCAACTTCACAGATAATATGTGAAATAGAGATTGTGTGACTGTACGAAGTACTGATAATACATCTGATGAGCTGACTCGTGCGTACACTGAGGGGTTTCCTGGTGACCGCTCAAACCCATCTGCCATCCGCGTTTTCAGTGTAAAGTATTCGAGCTCTACCGGTACCAGCTTTTGACAGTTACCCTGCGGTTATGTGTATGTGTTTCAAATCATCTTGGTGATCTTTTTTATATTAAAGTTGACTTTAAAGCTAGCATCGATAGGAACGGCTACATGAAGAGGAAACAAGAAAACATATGTGGAGTGAGTACACCATCGCGACTCGCTCAATCTAAAAAAGGTTCATTTTATACTACCACGGAGACAACAAAATTCCCCAATGGATCGCTCATTGGATTAACTATCGAGAAGGTACGGCCAGAGATGGTAGCGGCAAATGGTAAGCGATGATGCTAACAATGATGAGGCAGTAGATAGCTGGTCACCTGTCTAATTTGTCGATTACAGGAAGCGGCCTTTTTCATAACCTCGAATCGGGCGTTGATGTTTATGAAACAAAAACTGAATCATGTGTACGTGGCCATCAATTGCAATTAAAAAAATAAGATTATTGTCATGTACGAAAGAGTTACGAAGAATATTCAAAAAACGTGTTGCGTATGTGTAGTAACTGTTGTTAACTGGTGGTCAAACATATGAGATTGCAACATGAAAATTCATTGTCTGTGTTTACGGCAGTAACAGCAACTCTGTCACCAACCGTGCTGGACGTGCATAAAATTTTGTCGTGATCTGTCGAAAAGCTACGAGGATAACGTTTTAAGTCAACGAGGAGAGTACCGAAGATAACGTTTCGGTCGGCTGCATTCGAGTTCTATTAGTCATCTAATATCTCCACTCTTTACTTATGCTTTTTTCTAGCTGAGGTCTATCTCTGTGATTAAATGATCGTCTCTAAAGGAATACCCAATCACTTGGCTCTTTTGTCCTCGAGTTTCTCGAGTGCGTGCTTTCTACTACAGTTGTATCGATGTGTCACATAAAATACTAGTCATGCTTCTGTAGACAAAATCTAAACGCTCAAGGAAACCCGTTTTATCTGTGAGCGTGGCAACAGATACCTAACGTACCGTGGTGCTAGTGCAAAGTTTATATCAAACTCGGCCTTAGACTCGGGATTACATCAATGCTACACCTTCAACTTTTATTTATTCAAGAACGTTCATTCAGGAAGCGTCACCGTTTTCATCAAACAACTTGAGCAGACAGGATGTAGATCAAAATTACAGATTGGTCACTGACAATATCCGTTAGTACTGCCATTGATTATAATCTCATGAGTTCAACTGCTTTTTCTTCATAAAACTGTTTTACATCTACGAGGGTCTGTGACGGTGGTATCTTTTCCGTCAAGTACTTAGTTTTATTGTTAGCGCATCCTCACGAACCACCAAGACCAAACGCAAAACGCCGCTGTGGCGTTTAGTGCCGGTCGCTGCTGCCACATGCCACTGCCTACGGCAAAGAGAGTATCACTAATGTTTGTTGGCTGTCGCCGATTGATCATTGACTGCTACGTTCTGGACATCTTTTTTAAGCTGACGCTAATAGTAGGTGTTATCGTCAATAGAAATGACGAATGAGAAAAGTCAGTGTCGGTGGTGGTCGCTTCGTTGTCTCAACTATTAGTTAATTGATATCCTCGTTGTCAAGGTAAGATCTTTATAATGTTTCTGATGTTAAACGGCTTAGAACCCTGGGCTATCTTAGGTGGATTTCAGCTCACTGCGTTAAATGAAAATACGAACATATATCAAAATGAAAAATAGCATATTTTCAAAGGCTTTGAACTCGAAATCTCCCTGTATGTTTCATTCGATAGTACCAAGTATGTATTTATGTAAAAAAGCTGCCGCTGACACCGTGAGATCTCGGTTCATCTTCCGTTTGATTGTGTACCTTTTCATGCAAATCAATGATCTGGCATGCTAACTAGGAGCAGTTCCCGAAAAAGTGGATTCGAAGTATTTCGAATAACTGATCACGCAGCCATCTAATATCACAACATTCGGCCATCAAAATGTATACAATGTGCTTTAGTAGCTTTAGCCACTTTGCTTCTATCCGGTATGGTTGGTTTGAATTCGACATGCATCATGGGATAAATGTACAGGTGGAAAAATCCGTCGAGGATTGCACGTCAGTAGTTCTCAATGACACAGTAGTTTTCCGTTTTTTGCCTATAGGAAACTTAGCAGTCATCAGAAGACAGTATATACTACATGAATAATTAAAGATATCACAATAACTCGAGGTAAATATAAATATCTATCCATCAACATCAAAAGATAGGGCTAAATAGATATCTCCGGTAGAAAGATGTAGTATGTTTTCGAAAACCTTTTTAATTTCGCAAAAACGCTTCATTTTGTAGCAATTAGAATTACGGCAGCCCTCGGAAAGCTAGACGGTTAAATGCTTTCCCGTTTAGTCACACCAATATGAGTTATTAACAAAGTCTCGAGCGTCTTCTGTCTCTGAGGCATAATATACAAACTATTTCATTGTCTATTCTATTTTACTTAAAACCTATCCCTTCTGCTGTATTCGCGTACCCCTTTAAGGGGTCGTTATAATGATCTTCGCACTGAAGTCGAAAGTCCTTTGCCACGAGGACGCTTGTCGATTGTTCTATATTTTGATTTCACTTCAGGAAGACTTAAGCGTGCGTTTTTCTGCGAGAGGAGAATAATTCCTATATGAGTTCGTATCTTGACTGAGTTTTTGCTTTAGGGGCTTTTCGCTAACGCTTGGGCTTGTATGACGGCGTTTAACTTGTAGGTATATTATCATCTACCTACGTAGCAACCAAGAGTCACTGATTATTCTTGGAAGCTTGGCTCGATGTATATTCGCGCTACACTTAATTGAGTAAACTGTTTGAGCCAGCATTATTTTTTTATGTTTTCTGTTTTATGTACGAGATTTTTTAATGTTTTCTGCAATTATTTTTAACGGCGATGAGACATTTTTACCTGCATATACAGGACAGATTACGCTCGATAGTCGGTCCTTTGGTTAAGATAAAGGGGTCGGGTTAAAATGCGTCCCTATCTTTTAATATACACTACTGTAATTTAATGTAAACTTAAATCTCATTCACTTCAGTAAGTCAGAACGACATAATGCCCATGTTTAACCTAGATTTCGAGTTCTCTACTTAATTCTATAGGTAGTTGCACAGACTGCGCAAGTCTTACTCTAATTAAAAATATCATATGACGATCGTTAACGAACGGTTAAGAAAAACGTTGGTAGAGTAAATCGTTTCCAGTGTTATTTTCTTTCCTAGATATAAACGCTTGTAAGTTTTATATATTTTCGTTTAGTACACAATACTAGCTTGTCATATATAATACAGTGCTTGTCTGATTCCCACTGTCAGAGAGCAACACGATTATATCAGACAGATAAGCAGAATGCAATATAGCTCAAGTACCAATTCGAGCTGTCTGATTTAGCGAGGTAATATCAAAGGTCTCCTGCACTACATTTCTCCGAATGGTGATTCAGGCCATAGAACTGAGAGCTACGCTCGAGTGTATTTCGGTAATAGGCTTTATGAGTAAAGGGGTATTATAATTGATTGAAAGCGATATACAGTTGATACCTTTTTCAATGGCATAAACGACGGCCACGTAATATATAAGCAATACGGGGAGCATTAAGCTGTTATGTATAGGTGAGCAGTTATAATGGAAAATATAGAAAGTGTGAAGAATAATAAAGGGTAGATTTTTTTTTTTTAGTTTTAGGCAGTTTGCATCTGCTTTAAGTTATGTTAGCTTTTACATGCTGGCCTCCTGAATGATATAGGCATGTCTCGTTAACCGGTCACCTATGATTTACGTGCAAGCCTACCTATATTTAATTTTTGCATTTATTTTACTTGAAAATTAAATATACATCGGCAGGCTTACTAGAGCTTTACTCAAGATGCCTTTCTAAGAAAAGTGTGACTTAAATGTGTCTCTATCCATTTTTACATATATTTTACTGTCTAATAATTTTCAGATAACCAACAAGGCGTCAAGCTGGACTTCCTGTATCTGGAGCGCTTCGGCGACATGGAGGTATGTATGTAGCAAACTGCCGTGGTGTTAGCAAGCAGACGGTTAAGTGGCCACGCTATGCCAAGTGTTCGAGCGTTGTTATTTTATCTGGCATATATAGTGACTACCGCAGAACCTTTATGCTTTGAAACTTTCGCAATTCGTAACGCATACATCATTAAAATTCGTAAGTTTTACTGAATCCAGCGCTTTTAAATTGAAAATTAAGTTGTTAAATAAATATCACATGTTTAGTTGTAGCGGTTTAGATGGCGGTTGAATACAAAGGTCCGGCTTGATTTGAGCGTACGACTTCAATCGAAACGCGAAATCGCGAATAAACACATATTTATAGATAATATATAAAAACAAGATTTAAATGGATTTTAAGCTACCTCGCATGATTAACTAAATAATCAAACTCCTAATATAGAATAGGCATTTAACATATATAAGGTTTTATGGCCGTCAACATCTACGCCGGCGTGTGGAGACGCTTGCGCCTTATATATCGATAGCTCAGACGGTCAGACGCAAGGCAGGTTCTCGTCACTGCTCTTACACTTAATGTATTAAGCATATTTTATATTTGCCCTAGCGTAGATTACATTCGAATGCGTGAGGGAATATACATACGTGTAATGTGTACAGTTCAGGGCTTTTTTTTATCGAGCCGAGATCGATGTCTGTTTCAGGTAATCCGTTCATGGCTACCTCCATTGTCGTGGGGCAATTCGCTAATCTCTCATGGTTCCGCTCTTTTCATGATGTTCGGTGGTGTTTTGCCCTACGTGCCTCAGTTCGTATTGCGTTTGCCATTAGTGCAAACTTTTGCGGTATTTATTGGTAACGTCTAGTTAGTATTGGTGTCTACCTAAGAGTGCACGCACTCTTAACATGAGTAAACTTTTTGATGCATGAATAGTAGTAGACAGAAACAGATCTTTTCTGTCGTTGCTGTAAAGTAAATAGCTTTGAAGTAGCAGCTTTTCCGAGACCTGAAAGAAAAGATAAGAAAAAAGCAATGTTTATAGGCACTGTCGTTTTGTTATAACATCATCATATAACTGGATCGAATTATATTGACATCAAGACACATAACTGTTTAGTAACCGTTTAATTGTGAGATCGCTGTTGTTATTTGTTCTTTTATCTCATTGATTTTTAACTACCCATCAAAGCCCTTTTGCTGAGCACGTAAGTAAGCCAACTAAATCAAATAGAGGGAGACCCTAAAATCGTTCGTATTTACGTCAAGATGATTCATTTCAAAACGTGCTACGAACAGCTGAAGGTGTCGTGGATGCAGAATTTTAATCATTATACGATAAACGCAATTTCTACTATGTGGCACATAATTTCTATGTGTGGCACATAAAATGACTGAAGACCATATGAGCTAAAAGCGATTGCCAAACAAAACTTCACAATGATGTTAATGAATAAAAATTAGGCATCATTTTCGCAGCCCTCGTATATGTGTGCGTCTACAGGTAGCAGAGTCGTTTTTGATAACGAATGTGCAGAATCATCATTGACGTAGACGTCCGCTGAACCAAGAAATTAGAAAAAAAATGCGTGAGCAAAAGTCTCTCGAGCAGGCGTAACGATTCTGCGATAATGATTCGGTTACGGTGATACCATTCCATGCACATTTGCATTTCAAAAGTGAAACCCGGGTTGGTCAGAGATACACCAGGTCCAATGTTCGAAAGAAAAGTCGTTTGCCTTATTATGATTAATAGCCAGTGAACAATGTTCATCATTTTACGTTAAACCACTATTGTCATTGCGTGCCACGTTTTTTAGGTAATTTTTAGGTAATTTGCATTACTGGGACAACTAAATAAATGCAAAACTTTCGGACGCTATATTCATAATTCTGTCGCGGGCTTACACTTCCAAACCACAGGTACAGGGAGATTTTACGGACAAAGAATGCGGACGGATTCTCGACCTTTGTCTGTTTAGCCTTGCTCGTCGCCAATATTCTTAGGATATTCTTCTGGTGAGTCTCCATACACACTACGTAGAAAGCCAAGAAAAGTCACAATTATTAAGTCGCACCCTGTTTTGCGTCATTGGTTGTGCCATACGGCCTGGCATAGTTTTGTATATCACCATATATAAGTGGTGTGGCCTTTGTTTGTCACATACACCTAATTTTCCAATTTACGTATCAAATAGGCTCTCGGAAGTTGACACAGACAAGTAAAATAGAGTATTGCCCCGACAAGCCTCACTGTGTCGAAATGCCTGTGTAGTCGTCGTGATTGTCACTCTAATTGAAGTATCTTTCGAAAATTACTGCTGGTGTAAGACAAAAAATGTATGCCTAATTTCATAAATGTCATTGTACCATATATATGAATTACACGGCGTACGGCTAAGTTAGTGTCTAATACATATTGGCTACCTAGCACATGCCAACGAAATTCCCTCGATTCCCTCGAACGATTTTAGTGACTGAAAATATTAGTCATCTGCCTATAAGGTTTGCCTGTAGGTGTAGCTTTCATGAATCTTACTGCTGCCATTGTTGCTACTGAAATTGTCTAGAATATTTGTGGGTGGTGATAACGGTATTTGCCACTTCTTTGCCTCGTTCTTCCCTCATGCTTAAGTAATCTTCCGACGCGCTCAGTAATCTACTCCATCGTTATTACTACTAAAAATTTCATTATTTCATCAATTAAAATCGTCTCTACCAAGCCTTGGCGATTCGTTCCCAACGGTTTTCAACGGTTGATGGATAAACTATTAACACGAGCCGGTTGGCGTCAAAGACTTGTTAGTAAAGCCCTTTTAGATGTGTTCTGCAGCCGCTTCCTGCGAGTTTCTCATATAATTCGGTCAAGCAGCCGATGTACTATGTTATTTTGACTGCGCTCATATCAGACAATTTCTCTCTCTGAGAATTGTGTACAACAGCGGCTTGTCTCACCATACAGTGATATGACCCAATTATGGAGCGTAAAGCAAAGCTTCGAATTAGCTTCCATCGGTAACAACAGAGTCAGACTTTTTGTATGTAGTTGGACCAATTCGATCGTCAGAGGCTGAGATAGAGGTGGAACCAATTTTTCGATCGGACCTATTACTATCTGTTTGTTTTAATGAAACAGAGATAGTGAACTTTTCATTATTTCGAATTTCCCCACTTCGAAGCGACGCCTGAAAACGTATTATTAGGTAATTAATAACTGATCGACCTATCTACCAGGCTTTATTGTATAGTTACGACTGCTTAGTGTAGGAAAGTTGGTTTGTTTCCACTAGTACTATCGCTATAGCATAAATGCTAAGCTAATAAAAAAAACTTTTTACTATATGGAAATTTCGTTATTTTTAGTTGCTCGGATAGAATTAATATCGATTGAACTGACTGAGTTTCGCCTGTGGAAATAAAAGGAATACACTAGTCTGAAAGCATCCTTGTAGGATCTTTCCCTAATATTGAACTATGGGTATAAAGCTATTCTTCGTTTGGACTGTTTATACGTACGAAAGGCAAAAGGTGACGAGTTTCGTTCACAAAAATAAGTATAATTAATTGATGTGGCCTTTCCATTGGATAATTAAATTGCAGGTTCTGTGTACGTTTCGAGACACCGTTGCTAATTCAGTCGATTATTATGACAACAGCCATGCTTCTTATGATTCATCTCTGCATTCGGACGCGACGGGAACAGCTTATAACGCCTCCACCGAAAACTAAAACGTTCCACGGTATGATGGCACGAATAATTACACTAACCTATCTTGAGAAATATTTACCAAATGAGTTTTTTTTACACCTATGAGATAAGTACTAACCCGTATTGTACAAAAGGGACGTAAAGTGAAGGCTTGTACAGATGCCGGCATTCCTCACAAAACAGCTCCATTTTGTAAAGTCAATATATGCACTTGGTTGCAGACGTAGTAAGTCAAGTACATGGTCGCTGTTTAGGCCATAGGAAGCTGGGAAAAGCCGAAGCTACTCATTGTAAATGATGAAATCGAAATTCTATTAAAGATTAGTAAATATTTGATACAAGCTGCTAACTTAGCATAATAGGTATCTATTTAACCTATAACTTTTTAAAGTAAATTACTTATATAAAATTATTGCAATTAAGTTATTTTTATAATCGGAAATTAAATTTTAAGCTTTTCTTTTTATATTAATATATTATTCAAATGCGTGTTATGTGTTTGTAACAGAGAGGAACTTATGGGCCTGTTTTGCTTAACTATGCGGGTATTTTTTTAGATTTAGAGTGGCGTCACTTCTGGCAATGGACAGACTTCCTATCGTACGTCGAGTGTACGATTATCTTCACAATTATCGCAGGATCGGTCGTCTTCCTATTTAAGGTCAGAAGCAAAGGGAACAAACAACGATAATAATAATAATAACGGCTGCGCTAAATAATTTAATAGAGCGGCCGCGTTACTGCGTTGAATGTGTGTTTCCGCATTTTATGACAGCTTTCTTGATGATTCTTCTTTTATGACAGCTTTGCCCGTTCGTTCGTGTAAATCGTTATGGGTTTACTAATTTGGTGTTGTTTACAGGACGTTACTGTCGTAGTCGAGTTTGTAGGGTTGGTAGCTGTCCTAACAGAAGCTCTTCTTGGAATGCCTCAGTTCTACAAAAACTTTGTAAATAAGTCGACGGCAGGAATGAGGTAAACGTCTAACACCTATATGATTATTTGAATTGTGTTGAAGAAGTGATCAATATCTGTAATGATACTATGCTGTACTTAAATGACGACATCGCATGATGAAGGATTTTACAAGAATTGACTGATTCAGTGGATAGCATATCAGTTGTTATTATAGAAACAACGTATAAGTGAGGAAGTTATTTAACTAAATGTCAAATTGGTAAGTAATTAATGTGAAGCTATTTGGAATTGAAGCCGCTATACGCCTATTAAAAACAACGAGCAAGCACAACCTGTGCGTTTCTTATAATGATTCAATTCTATTTGTTATGATACTTACCTTTATGCATTATTTCATTATAGCACGTCGATGGTAATGCTCTGGCTGTTTGGCGACGTGTTCAAGACCGCATATTTCGTTCTACGAGATTCACCTGTACAGTTTGTATTGTGTGGCATATTACAGGTACGAAGTTATAGCCTTTGTACAGAAAAAAAAACATCTACGAATTAAACAATAAAACATATGGCAGCAGATTAGGAGTTTGCGCCTAAATATATAAAGGCACAGTCGCAGCAACATCAATGCTAATTTTAGTATTCATAGTTTTAAACGCGCTGCTTTTATTACATGAAAGGAGCAAAGGGCAGGAAACAATTAGGCACTCATAACAATCCGTTTTTTGTTCGCGGCTTCGAGTGCTGTTTTTTGTACCAGTTAATTTTAGCTACCCTACTTTTTGGCTACGCAATTGTTGGGGTCTTGTGCAGCAATAAGTTCAGCTCCAAGCGACAAAAGCCTGCTGACTGCGCTGGACAAACGGGAAGCCAGCTGGAAGCCTTGTAATCGCCGTTTGTTATTAAATAAATTAGGTTAATTTATCCATATAACCGCTCTGCTGTGGCTATTAGATTTTCTACTTAAACGTCTTAGGAACTATCTTTTTTGTAAGCGACTCAACGATGCCACTGAAGTGATAACTTGTGTAGCGGCTCTTTTGATGTTGTCAGGGGCGACTTCTTATTGTTGGAATAAAAAAAAACCAGTTTCGCATGGACGTTAATCTCATGAAAAGTTGCATTATACAAACACTAGGCTATTATATAACTTGATAAGTTTAGCTGAGTTTCTTTGCTGAATGCGACACATCTAATTACCATCCCATCTTTTCGTCGAATAATGTATGCTGTCCCGCAATAGCGAATTCTGTCTCGAAGAAGCTTTCCAAGCATGTTTTAAGTTGTTGATCGATGTTAAAGGTACGGCCACAAATCTAAATGGCCAGTGAATGCAAAAGGTGGAAATCCGCCTCCACAAGAATTGAACATTGTTGAAGATGCAACCAAACCTTCCATTTCAAGTTTAGGAGGGCAGCTTCAACGATCTTTGCCGTGTGACCTTTTGTTGCCACGGGGCAGAGTGACCTATCGGGTTTAACGTTTGTCTGTCGAGTCTTGAAGGACCTGGTTGACTCAACGCAACTAAACTCAATAGACGTACCGTCTGGTACGCAGAAAGCAGTTGCAATTGAACCAGGCTCTTACGGTTTCAATAAACGTAAAACCTAATCTTTTTTGGATGAAAATCTTGTTGCAACCTAAGGTTTCCTGGGACCGTCTGCTCCCGCTTCTGATCCATGTTGAATGTGGATATTACTTCTCGTGGCAATTCTGCGAAAAAATCGGTTATTGTGGCTCTGTGACGCGTGAACCGCGTGAAACACTGAGCTGCAACATCAAGTTATAATTCCTTATTGGTTTCAAAATGCCCAAGTTCAAAGTTTCTACGAAAACCCAAGGGACTTGTGGTGATCGACGACAGTCTTATGGCTGCAGCCCATCTCTTCGGCCAACTCCCGAGTTGCTTATACCATTGTTGTTGTTGTTGTTGTTGTTGTTGTTGCCATGTTCTTCCTGCAGACGGTCGTCATCAGTCTCAGACAATCAGCTAAAGCGGAGGCACCCTTTAGACATCGGATACTTTTTCAAACTCGAATGATCGATGATGAAAAATCGAAATGAAAAGTTTTTCTAGCGTTACCGTGTATGTGGCAAGTACAAAACGCGAATCGACGAAACGCGTGGAACAGAAAGTTACGAAAGCTGGCTTTTTTCATGTGGAACATACTTGAGGAAGTGAAAATAGCACTCACAACAGAACATCGTTACGGTATACTGATAGAGCAAAAGAAGCACTTTCGAATTGTACGTTAGAAGTAAACAACAAGTCAGGACAAGTTTCAAAGGAAGGCTTTGGAAAAAAAACGGTAACTTATAATGCAAGCCACCATACATCAATAATCTTTAAAGGTAACTGTTTCCTGTTGCTTGCATATTTTTACACAATGCTGCCACCTGTCCTCCTTCGTCTAGAACTTGGTACTGTTATGTTTTATCATTCTACAGTTGCTTTGTATCTATGCGTCCTCTCGACTGTGTAGGTTAGCATCGATCTGGCGATCCTATCACAGCTGTGGCTTTACCGACATCGACGTCCGGTGCGCAAAAGTTCGAAAATGGCTCGTGTCACTTTAATGGCCGACCCTCGTTGTAGCTAACAGAGAGCGTCCAGCACCGCTATACGAGCCGAAGACGCAACTTTACCGGAACATCACATTCAATGCAACAAATGCCACTTAACAACAGGAGCAACGTCGTCGGCAGCAGCGAGCGGCTGCAATCAACAACATCTTTCCTTAGGAATAGCAACTAGGGGAGGCTCTAGCCGTAAACATAGACAAGGCAGTTGCAACCAGGACAGCTGTTCCCTACTTCTTGACAGCCGCAAAAGCAATTGTAATCACACGCTGTTCGCCAACGCTTAGCCTATGGTTGGTGGCAGCACTAATATAAACAATAATAATGCGACATGTACTGTGACGAGTCATTCTCATGGTTATCACTATGCAGACTTTGTAATTATTACTTCATGCTTTCAAAAATTATTAAAAGTTGACTCATTAATAAGTAATGTAATACAACGAAGCCATAGAGAAAGGGTAAATTCTTTGGCTGGAACTATCTTCCTATAAATAGCAATTCAACTGGAACTTTTCATACTTGCTACAACTCAATGATTCGTTAGAGAGCTGTCTAGGGAACTTGCGTATCTCCGACACACGAATGTTTTTACTTGTTGATTATTCTTTGTTTTTACATTTTGTCCTTTTTTCGCTGATGGATATTGTAGGTGGCCGCCCCAACACGAACTCATAACACACCGGTGGATTCGCCGCAGGGGTCGATTGAGGGTATGATGTTAATACTTCAGCAGCAACAACCTACTGCTTCTTCTAGCTATTTGGTCGGATGTCGTTTGGAAGAATCGTCTAGCTCTGGATACATACCATCTTTTGGGGGAGCTACGCTGGATATGCCTGAAGCTAAGAGCCGTCAAGGCTGCAACCATGTCGCACCTGTCGCAGAATGTGGTTCTCGGACTGACATGTGTTTGTCGCTCGGAGAGGGACATTCATTAGGTTGTATAAATTCTAGCGGAATCGATGGTACAATGAGAAGAGAAGATTTTGGGCAACAGCAAGTAAGAATGCCTCTTGATGATGACGATCTGCTACGGCAGGACTTCGAGGACTTTGAGGCAAGTTCAGCAGTAAGTGCTAGTAGCATGCATAAATGGACCTTGCTCTTATAAAAAACAGTTGCTGGATAGTAACACGAATAAACAAAAAAGAGTCCCAATTTTCAGTTTGCAGTTTCCTTTAGGCGATTCAACTAGACATTTTCTTGACGGTAATGTAACATGTTAACAATAGAAGTTACGATTATTTCAGGTGGGAAGTGAGCCATTAAAACGTGGTTTCAGCGACACGATATATGACTTTGATGTACCACTATCGTCACTGCCGAACTTTACTGCGGTTCAAGCCTCGCCTCAGGAAGAAAAGTTAAATTTTGAAGAGCTGATGATTAGTGGTAGCACAGCTGAACTGGGTAGAACTTGTCCTTTAGCAAAGGAAGAAACATTCTCCTCGTTAGAATTAAGTGAAGAATCAGATGAAAATAAGATGTTCGTTCGAGGTGAAGGAACTCCTGACACCAGCATAGCCTCATGACCCTGGAAGAAAAGGCCATTTTCTTAGAAAATGTCTGTATGGATTTGTTGGTTACATTGTAAGCTTGCATTGTACATTTTGTGATTCCCATTCCTTGTGGATTCTGCAAAGTAGCCGTTTCGTGGAATTGGCCTGTTTGCTTTTAATGGGGTGGCATGTGACGATGAATTGCCAATGCCTATAACAAACACATTCGCTATTGTAATTACAGTTATTATCGCCCTATTGTGACATAGAAATACGCGGTTTTTTTTTCTAGAGTTGAAGCTTAGTCCATTGTACAATAAGCATACAAGTAGCAAAGTGATCTATGTATGTGATCGTGCAGTCCCGTATCTTTTGTCGTCTCTAACAGAATGTAATGTGATTCTATTAGGTTTTTGTTAAACACTAACACACGGGAAACTGACGTTCTTTTCTATACGTGTGCCTCCAATACGATATGAAATTTAAAAAAATGACAGAACTATTACCTGCAGTAGACCGTTTGTTGTGAAATGAGGTTTTCAGCGAGCGGTTGGGTCATCATAGTAGTCGGTGTCCGGTAAGCAATGGCGATTATTAAGTCACAGCAACGTGTCGTAAAATATGGACATTTTTGCTGACCAAAGACCCTATAGGATAATCATTATTTATTGTATTATATGAGGGGGAAGTGACCTCTGAAGGAGATGGAGTTCGACGGCTTTTGAAGACACAGTATACTCCGAGTGCCCTTCACAGTACGGCAGACATGTAAGATTGTCGGCAATGATCATGATAATGATAATGAGGGCTGTGATGAAGTGTTGGCGAAATAGAACCGCTGGTCGTTGGACGAACCACCGCGGGCTAAGAGGGTGGCAGAGCAGAGATAAATGAGTGCGTGGATTATTGTGATATTTTAGGAGGCTAATCGATCATCAACAGATCTTCGTTTGGAGACTGTCTTTTGCTGCAACTGTGTATTTACAGTTAGTAGTCGTACGGAATAGTACCACCGACCGTAATAACGCCACCACGGCAAGATGATTTAGTGAGCCGTGTCAATAGTTGCGGAGCACTGAACTTCGCTGTCATTCGTGCGTGGTACAAGCCAACGAGGCTGAACAATGACAGAAACCAATTCTTCATCAGTTAGTTCTTTTGTGAACTGAATCTGTAAATCGACGAGAAGGCGATGATAAATTCTGTTGCTGTAAAGGCGCGCAAGGCAATAACTGCCTCGTCGCACAAAAACGCGTACATGCTGACATGCAGTTGGATGGGTGATTGAAGGTACGACGAAGAACATAATATGTACTTGGATCATTGAGTCTACTGCCTCCCAAAGCATCACTAGGAAAATCAGAATGCACAGGGTGAAGAGCAAAAGATTTACAAAAACGAGCTCTGATAGCTACGTATGAAGATCTATCAAATTTTAAATAGCTAAATAGTGAAAACCTGTGTGTGTGAGTGTGTGTGTGTGTCTATGAGTGTGTGGCAACGACAAAATCTTAGATATCTTATATTTTTTTGGTCATTTTGTTATCTCTTGTTGCTAAAAGAACTTGCCACACTGCACCTTGTTAACTACAACTGCTTATCTGTGGGTCAGTTAATCAGTTTCGGGTCTATGTACTTGTATATAAACACAACTTCCATTATATATAAATGCGAGGAGTGCGACGAGTATTCTTCGGTGGTAAAACGATCAAACGAGCTCAATTTTGATTAAATGGGAAACAGCTAATGCATTATCAAATATGGATACGCTTTCCAAATATAGATGAGCATCTTTACCGAACATGCTTGTAAAAATGCGAACTTGTGGGAAACTCAGTGGAGCAGGTGATAACGTCTCTGCGGTTAATATGTTCGTCACCTTGTGCACTACAGGAAGCAAGAGACGGAAAGAAAGAGAGAGCTCGTTCAGGCGTTTATAAACTTGAAAGAGCCTATGTATTTTCGGGAAACTTGGTCCAAGAAATCAAATCGGCTCCATACGAATAGCTAGAGGCAGTTGTGTGAACGGATACTGAACAAATATCGAGAGCACTTCTCGGTTTCGGTTTTCACCTTTCTTTTGTAGAGGTGACATTGAAAATCGTCGAATACTCCACGCTCAGCAAACGGTGATAGTAGTAAATCATGCTTACACATTGTGCACCAAGTTTGAGAATTCGGACATTTGATGGGAGAATAGCGTAAGAGACGCAGAGGTGATTATGCTGAAAATAGACAACGGTGATTTTTGACAGAAGCTCGAATGAGACGAGTACATGAAGCTACAAAACTGTGCTTCTGCCTAACCAAATACATTTCTGAAAAGTTAAGATAATTCGAGCACCGGCGACACCTAAGAGTATCATTGCGATAAATCTACATCCAAAGATTAATTCCAAATGGCTCTGGTTATCAAAGTCACATATACACACAATTGTATAGAACATAGTATAAAATACTACTGGGAATTACTAATTATATGCATATATGTTATATAACACGCTAATCAAAGATCGATTGTTGATTATAATTACTAAATACATACTTATACATTATATGTTAATACCAAGAATGCTGTCATTTTGAAATTTCTTCGATTTAGGACAAAGTAAATAATTTAATCCAGAGAGAGACGGACGCTAAATGCACTATAATATTTCCTGCAAGTTTGCAATTTGCATTGCACCTTGCATTGTCCTGTGATAAGCAAACGCTATGCGCCGGCTTGATCCGTTCTCTTAGCTGAACCACAAGGCAAAAGCAGTTCAAATTAAACAAAATACTAGTCTATAACGCATAGCGAACATAGAGATATACAAAATGTATGCACATATAATGATCCTGATCATTGTCAGGAACACTGACTGAAAATTTGACCATATGTTTATGTACCTCAGACGTTATTAATAGCCAGATCGAAGCATCCTTAGCAAATGCTCTTTTCAGCTTTACATTCATTCGCTCAGCAGTGTCCTGTGGCCACTTAGCTGCAGCAACACCACCATCTATATATACACACACCTGAATTAGTCATAGAACATGATAACGAAATGATTAGAGTATCTATTATAGGGGAAAGTTATAGAGCTGAGACTCAGAGCGTTTCGCTTGCAAAAATAGTGCGTTCTTTCCTAGGGTAGTAGATCTATGAGCAGAGTCCTGTTACTGCTACGGTAGAGCCATGTACGCACAGCTCGTTGTATGAAAGAAAGGGTTCGTTAATTATGCTTAGCCTGGGTTCAACAAGCTCTCACAGAACCCTGAGAACAGCACCAATTTATGAAATAATAACTGAAAACATTCCTTAGACATAAAGATTCTTTGTTTTGAAAAATTATAAGGAACGGATATAGACGTCAAATTTCATAAGCTGTCTCCTCAATTTCTGATCCTCTGACAACACTGACACTGCTTTAGATGGTATTGAAACAATGAGATGATATCGCAATGTAAACGCGATCCGTATTGTTTTTCTGAGCTAACGACAAATAGCACTAACGCTAATGTTATTCATTTTACAATGGAACTTTCTAGCCTGTTTTCTGCGTTGTTACAGATGATCATTTAACCATCATAGCAGTGCTCAACAAAGTCAAATTGTGCTGTCCTTGCACTCATAGGTGAATGGAATGTTATATTAAAATTATTCAAGTCTATATTATGTTATAATAACAGTTAGCGTTTGTAATCACGAAAAAATAAACCAGCCGCGGTATCTTAACTACTGATATGAATGGAGTACAGTTTGCTTTAGTCTCTGTTTATTGCTACATAAATATTTGCGTTCTGGTAAATAACGGTAATTTATGAACTGAAAAGCATGCGTGCGTGCGTGGCTGCCTGCATATGTGGAATTTTTGTTATTTATTTTCCTGGGTTATTAAATTTTTGGCTTGAAATAACCATCACCGCGCAGTAGTATGAAGGAGCTGGTATCGCTGAAGATACAAATATATTTACTTCCTTGTTCAAATTTGCTTTTTGCTGTTGTTGTTACGTTGTAGTAGGCTATACTCATATAATTACCTTAATAGAACAACTATTTTTGTTAAATATTTAATTCTTATGTTTTACTTTTGATAAACCTGTTGCGTTACCGGAATAGGTTTTAGCGACTATTTGGACATGACTTGTGTGCAGATTATCTTGATGTCCGCTGATCTCTAATCCAATCTTCCAAAAATTATTCTGCGTGGCACCCAGCCTGTTTACCATGTTTCCTCTCAGAGCAAATTGAATTAACTACGGGATGCTTTAGATCAGCCTACCCGTCCATAGTAGCTTCATGAGAGTCTCTACAAAAGATTATGGTATAATAGCAATATAACGGCAAAAAGTTGATTCAAGCTACGCCTCTAACATCTCATAGCAAACGATATGTAAACCATGTTGCCAACTTCACATTTCCAAGGCACTAAATTTACCTAACGCTGACCAACCACGTCGTTGGCAATTTCGTTACGTTTGTGCAGGCCAACGTGAGCTGATTGAACGTCATCTGTCCAAATTATTATATTCATTTGTTCAAAATAGTCGCTTGCATTCGTTTAGTGCGTTAAGGTAGCCTTTTCGTGTGCAAATTGAAAAAGAAATCTTATTTTACCTTTGATTACTTAAAAAAGTACGAAAAAAACTTTGTTTTCGATCATTCAAATCAGGACCTATTGCAGAACACAAGCTAAGTAAAATCATTCTCGATTCAAAAGTAACAGAACAAATTTACGCAGGCATCTTTCGAGCAATTTAGAAGACTAAAATCTTATAAAATTATCAATAACTACAGTGGTGGTTCCTTGATAAAAAAAAAAAAGGTGAGTGAAAGCATAAGACAAATAACAAGCTAATATAATGCTGTGTTTTGCTGTTACTATGAATAGAGGACATGAACAGACTGACAGATAATTAAACGGATGAACGATATCGCCAGTTGACAAACAGACCGACAACACACTTACGGCGGTCACAATGATGTAATAAGTGAAATGGGTGATCAAACCTGTACCCATGTATATCCCTATTATAGAAATAAGTTAGTTGAACTTAACAACGCGCAGAACTGCTGTATGATTTAAACACCTGAAGAAGCTAAACACTAATTACTATTATTATTATATTTTACAAATGTGTGAATGTGAGTCTGAATAAAGTTTATGATTACCTAACATTCTTATGCATTCAATCTTCATCTGCTAACTTCTTTATGAGCTGATTAGTATGAGAACACTTATTTTCCTCAAAGCGATCCCGTCAAACCTGGACACGAATGGAAGAACATTATTCTCTCTAGAAGTGTTAATAATGACCCCACTCAGAGCCATAACCTTGCTCTTTTCAGTCAGAAAGTGATAACTTTTATTTTATTGGAACTTCATTCGGACTTTATTTATTTATTACGCCTGTATATAACATGTGGGTCTCGTTTTTCATTTACAAAGGTCGGGTTACTTTTAACCAGACATTGAGCTAGTTTTTTTCAACTTATAACAATTTACATACCTCTTATTCCATCAGCAAGACTAAGCAACGAATACATTTACTAGCAACTAATTTTTAATTTTAAGCTAGACAGTAATAACACATATTCTAAACGTTTCAGGTTTTTCAGACAAACTAGATATCTACCCACTTGACTTACAAGCTGCTGCAATTTTTTTTGCATAACTACCATTAATTAAAAGTAACTGGCCTATATAGCGACTAGAACTGCATCTGTTTGCATCCTTAGCTCAGCCAACTTGTGCGAATATCCGCGGGATCACCATCAAGCAAAAGTGATGGAGGTGGTAGTGCTGTGGAAAAAAGAGAATTCTGAATAGCTTGATTTGGGGTCCTTGAAGAGAATGATGGTGTTATCCCCTTGAACGTTTTGGCGCCACTTCTGGTATATGTATATGGTAACTGCAACTCTATATCCTTCCTATTAGATAGTGAATTAAAAGTTTCCTTTTCGCCGCCGTAATGAGTTGGATTTGGTATTTGAGATGAACCTGTCATTAATATTGTAGATGCTGACATAAGAGTTGACTGTTGGCTCGACATCTTAGGTCTTAAAAGCATACGAGCGCCGGGAGAGGTCTCGTAATGCTTGGCAATCCAATATGCAGCTGCCAGGTGATTTGTGGGTATAGCCTGTCAAATCAATATTTTGAAGAAATAATTTTTAATTATTTAGGCCACCGTCCATTTTTTGAGTCCACGGGTGAGTGAGTGAGTTTGTGATACATAATTAAAGGGATCTAGGATTGCTAGAGTTACACAAATGTAGCTTATACAACTTATGTTCATTCTTATCTGGTTTCATTTTAAAGGATTTTTTCCTAGCTAACGCTGTGCAAGCTATTACATCTTTTGCGTACGATTTCATGCACCAACCAGTACATGACCGTACAATATTTATACATCAAACTGTATAATGAAAAACAGTCATTTCTGAAATTAGTGAATAACCTATCTAACAAAAAGGAAAACAGACCGATTCTACCTAGATATATATAATTAATTTGATTTATGATCACATCTATGTCTAATGCATACACATCTAGATCGCCAAACCCTAAAATATATATTTTCTCGTCGACGGTTTTTGATATCAGTCTATTTGACGTCTGCTGAAGATCGATTCGAATACTTCGAACGTTGTCGAATTAGATGAACTTCGCAGTTTAGCAATGAAATCTATAAGTGGTTGACAAAATTACAGTAGCACAAAAATACAGTAGTAGCAAATAATACAAGTACAAATAATCTTCCGGAGTTATAGTAAAACAGAGAAAATGAAACAAGATTTACCCACGGTTTTCTTGGTTCCTGCGTAGGATACAGCCTTTTCTGTTGCCCTTGTAACTTGTTCATAGAATTTAGCTCGAAGAGAACGATGTCTGCCTCCTTTATTATGAGTTCGCCTGGCTTTAGCATTTGCCGGATACGAGATTCCGCAAAAATCGCAGTGTATTTTACGGCCTCCACCGCCCATCAGGCCAAGCCGATCAGACCTTGAACTTACTGTAAACAAACTGATTCAAATGCAAAACGCTTGCTTATATCACGATGGAAATTTGGTCCTTATTCAAATTACCGCTAATTGAATCTTGCAGCATTTACTGCTATAAGCAAGCTTCGTTGGGCACTGACCAGTTATATCATCCACCGTAACAGACGTGACAATGCAATTAATTTATGCATTTTAGGACAATGCAATTTAGTACATTCTTAAAGGTTATAAAGAAACGTTTCCGAGATTTATCTTAGGACCAGGTGGTAAACTGGTCGACAGCGAGATTCCCTACAGTGTTACGTTTGGATTAGTTGCTTAAGAGCAGCCGTATAGCACGTTGATCTCTATTTCCGTTTCAAGTGGAACTAACACTATTAATGAGACATACTTTAAATATACCTAAAATGCAGTAAAAGTAAATTATTAAACGTTCTAAATTAATAAATGTATCGAACATATTCATTTAACTATACTGTCTTAGTACTAACAGCTTTTCATTTTATAATCACTAAAATTTTGATATTATCGTTTGTCTATTCATTATTTCCTTTAATGATAAACGGGCACCATTCAATGAACAGTACAACAATTATATACATACGACGAGTCTGCAAATTCTTTAATGCCTGTTTATTGCACTTACCGAAATTTCGAAAAATTCGGTCTAACAGCCACTCAAGCCCTTGCCCAACAGATGTTTGTTTATAAACATTGGCCAGGCCGCTTCGTTCCGTTGTTATGTTGTTGTTGTTTTTGAAAGAATTTTGAATTATTTAAGAGTATTTATTTTATGAAGAACACAGAGGAGAGGAATTGACAGAGAGGAGCGTGCAAAATTGCAGTGATCCCGGCGCATAAGTAAGTGTTAAATGCCATCGATACAAAAGCAGCGTCGCATCTTCGATGCGACCGTTAATGGAGGTTTGTTAATAATCATGGATAGCAGGTCTAGAAAAACCGGCAATATGGCTCTCTGAACTGGGCATATGTTGAGTCCGTGTACAATTTCGTTCTTAGGAAGTGTTGATGTTCACTTATTTCGGCATTCGTCAAAATATTAAGACCAACTTCGACTACAATTAAATAAACATGGGGACCGACAACTAGGCCGGTCCTTCTGTTTGAAAAGCTGAACATTTTCGAAGAGAAGTGCTCAAGCAAAGCGGTTTATTTTTTTCGTTACACTTAAATGTAGCAATACATCTGATGCGACAGAGTAAATTTCGGAATAATACTATTCAGCTATTGAAAAAATAGGTATCTTTGGGCACGTCCTGACGGCAAATGATTGAAGCGCTTTTTAGACCCATTGAACTATTGCAGCAGGCAGTGTCTAGTTTAGGAAGGATAAATGCATTCGTTTCTAAGTTGAAGGTTCAGTATGCTGGCTTGTGTAGCATTTCAATGTATATGATCTAAAAGGAACAAACGCTTGACAAAAATCTTATTATAACCATTGAGTTTAAGGTTGTTAACAAGTTACAGTTTTCGTTTTTAGGTTAGGAATTTTTTTCTAACATAGTCGTCTTCCGTGAGCCAGCTTGCCTACGCGTCGACTCTGCCATACCGTCGATTTTTTTTTATTCATTTCTTATTTGTGGTTAAAATTATCCTATAGATATCTAGATTCAATGTGCATTTATTTTCAGTGATGCTATTTTACATTTGGATGATAAATAAAAGGATTCTATAACTGAAGACTTGTACTATAAGTGTTATTATAAATATAGAACCCGAATCTGAACACAAAAGTGCGTAAAACCATGTATTGAATTCATGTGTTCGGGGAAGGCATGCCTACCGTTCAATTCGTAATATCGTATATCTAATTTTTAAACGTGTTTAAATATAATAGATAAATGGCAATTACGAAAAGTTTGTAATTAGAATTTAACCTGACGTTTCTTTTTCTGTCTGAAAATTTCAAACTGTTTTATAATAAGGAGTAATCTGTATTGTGATAGGCGACATTATTACTCCTGCTGTAACCTATTCGCCTATGTGGGCTGATGAGTTCGCATTACGATCCTCCGTCGTGGGCCGGAAAGCCTCCATTGGGTCTTCACCTCGATGTCACCAAGGAGGACAAATTTTTGCAAAAACTTATGATCGATCAAAAAAAGTGCTATCTTTTTGGGAGGCAAGTATGTTAAGCACATTTAGATCATGTATGTGTAAAAACAAGTCTACATAAGCGTCAACCTAGGATATTCATGCATATACGTTTATGTTCATATCGTTCTTAGTTCTGTATAAGGTCGACAATTTAACGATGCCTTATTATTGTCAAAGTCACGTAACTTGAGGTCACTATTATGCTCAAGTCGCCAGGACTTACAAAGTCTTCGCATGCAAAAAAGCTACTGGGACTAAATACGACACTCGGTCGTTTTTATTTATTTGAGGTAGATTGGCTGCCTTTTGCAGAACTTGTGGTATATTTAGTATTTTATACGTAATATTTTTATTGCACAAAAAAGTGCCCGTACATCGAATCATGGTGCATTCCTCAACCAGAGCTCATGCATGAAAACTGATGAGATTTATTTAGTATTGGTTAGCTCAATTCCTTTTCATATTTTTTCCATCATTCCATTCATTCATATTCTATCATCAACAGGCAGAGTTGTACAGCAGAAATTTGTCGGTGGCACAAACCGTTGCCTACTGTTTTCATTAGATTTAGATATTTGTTTATATAATTAGATACATTCATATTTTTGGTTGGATCTTACTGCCAGCATTGCTGAAAACGTGTACAATTTAAAATTTCAGAAACGCGGATATTTGTGATTTCCCAGTGGAACACCAAAGTTGTTCACGAGTTCATGCTGCGCTAGTGTATCACCGACATCTTGAGCGAGCATTTCTAGTTGATTTGGGCAGTACCCATGGGACCTTTATAGGTTAGTATACGAAACCATTTCATTTGCTTGTTTTTCGATCTGCAATATATATATATATGCAATCAACATTCATAATGAAACCTTATCTCCTCAGTGAATGATTTGTTCAACTGTAGGTAGCATTCGATTGGAGTCTCAGAAACCGACGCAACTTCCTGTTGATGCAAAATTCCATTTCGGTGCTTCAACCCGGATATATGTCCTCAGGTAAACACAAGGCTGGCTAAGCTCTTTGATCAATAAACAAAGCATAAGGATAGGACAGTTTTATAATTTGGTTTTCTTGTCATTTTTTTTTTATATAGTCCTATGATTAGGGAACTAGAGGAGAAGAAAAAGGCTTTGGAGATATAGCTAACAATACAGATCACAATGTCTTTAGCTCATTGCCATCTTAGCGATGACGTATAGCACATTTAAGCAGGTACAGTCGACTTTTTCATTTTTCTTGTAACGGAATTAAGGTTAACTTCTGGTGAACCTACACCCACTTATTATTATTACTGCCTAAATACCGAATATTGACCAACGGTATAGATCTAAATGAATGGATAAATATATATCATCAATTACTCACATCGGGAACGATCAGTATCGTTTGGAACGGGAAGCGGCAACTAAGTTAGTTTAAGTACAAATTGCAGAATATATTTGGAACTGAAACGAATATAAAGAATGTTACGCAAAACGCCGAAACTTATGTTCGAGTAAATCTAACTTCATAAAAACGTTGCGCTTTCTTTTTTACCGTAGCTGTTTAAATTTTAGCTAGTCATGTTTTGAATAATGCGATAGTAATCGATATGGATCCTTTTGTATTATGCATCTTTTATAGGGAACGTCCACAAAATAAAGAAGAGGAAGGTATCAGCGTCGAGCTACCGGAATCAGAATTGGAGCTTGACAACCTGACAGAGTACAATACAGCTCACAATCGTCGTGTAACGATGCTGGGTAGCGTATCCGGTCCAAATGTAGAGAGTGGCTGCGTTTTTAACAACTATTGCAGTAATTGGTGATTGAACTGTACCATTCTATCCACTTATACGAGGATAATGCAACATACCAGTTCAAAGAGTGGGACATTCTAATCCAGACACACTTTAGCAGCTTGTCGTAGCGGGTATGCGCTTATTCCCTTTGCTTAGCACCAGAGGAAAGCATGTTCTTTATAGAAGATAACAACAAATTCATTATGGACATGAAAAATGGCGTGTCGTTTTCAGAATTTGAGTGAAGATTACCGTTATTTAATTTTTTCACGCTGCACGACATTCCGCCAAGACCAAAAGCTTATTTTGTGCCCCAACTTGACACTGCGTTATTGCCCGTCTTTTCGTAAGGTTTCCAAAAAATTTGGAAAAAAATTCTATTAAACAAATAAGGCTTAGATTCAAAGTCTTCAAATATTTATCAGAATGTCTAAAATTTGATATATCTAGATTTTCAATTAAAAAAATAACAACTGTTTTTGAGAGGGCAATACCAGCTGTCAATGCCAGCAATGCCAGTTAAGCTCAAACAGTTAGCTGTTTTGAGAATTCTCGCAGCTTTTGATTTTTTTGTATACATTTTTTAGATCTTCAGCCTGACATCAGCCTAAAATCTAGCTCCGTTGGAATCTAGCATATTTGAGTGAAACTTTAACCAACCTTCACTTACAAATATTGCACGACACAAGGTGACTTTTAAAGAAGTATTTACGGGTTAAAAAATATGTTTTCAAAATTACTTGCGAGTTATTTAAGTTTTGAATTAAAGATTTAATCGTTCTCATTGGTGGTTATATTATTTAAATACAATTGCTTTATGCTAGACATGCCACTTTGAGCGTAGGCAAAAAATTCGTTGGAACCTTTTTGTTTAATTTGCTCGTTCAATAAATAATTTGTTTAAACATAATTTAGAAACAGCTCGTAGTTCGGATTTACGCATTCCGCCCTGCACATATGAGGCTAATCGGTCTCTTGATTGAAGATTTAAAAAAATACCATATGTTTGCTGGTTTTGCAATCCAGAATCAATGTTACAAATCATTTCTTGCTTTTCAATCGATGCCTTTGATACTTTCGGTATCGCCCTTTCTTGCCTCAATCGTTGATACGACCATACCTTTGCAACCAAGCCCTACGAGCGCGTAATTGTATTTTAATTTACTGGTTACCTAAATTAAAGATTAAATTAAATTTAAAATAAATTAAAATTAAAAAGCTACCCTTGAAGTTCTCAGAAAAGAATACTGAATTTGAGGTCAATAGACAAAACACATGATATTTTTTCAAGACTATCATCTGATGCCAATAAACATTTTTTGTTCTTTATAGGTATCACAGATGATACGAGCCACAAGCCTCGGCGGGCCTCCCATCGAAAGCGAGTGAATTTCCGGAATGAGGAGGATGTCATTAATCCAGAGGATATTGATCCCTCCGTGGGGCGCTTCAGGAATCTCGTACATACTCAGGTTCGTAAGACTGTTCCCATATTTACCTTTTAGAATGAGCGTTTGATTGTAACATTGGCAAAGGACACTAGTAACACTTCCTTTGATTGTTGTTTTTGGCTAAACAAAGCTTAATATTACGCGATGCAAAATAATAATCCGTGTGGTGAATTTGAAATGTAAGAAGTAATGACAAATAACAAAGGCATGTGTATTTGTACATTAAATACCGTATCCTTTTACTTAATAAAAATGCATTTTTAACTCAATTTTTTTGTTATTTCAACAGCAGAAGATCAAATGTTTTTGACGGCAGTTTTGTGTGGGACATGCACAAACGGCGAGTCGTATAATTCGAGTTTTTCCGTGTTACCTGCTCGTGTTAAGATAAATGCCCCATCGGCTCTCTTTTACTTTTATCTTCTTCGGTTGCCCGTTCTGAGTTTTGGTCAACTCACAACGGCTGTAGGAATGCCGAAGCCAGTTGACGCCGAGCCAGGGCCCGTACATATTTATTTAGCCACTGAAAAATTACTGTAAGCTGATTAAATGTTGCACTATATTTTTTTTTAGCCTTTTAATAGAGTATAACATTTGTAATAAAGTGGAAGTAAAGACACTCACTGGAAGTAAAGGACGATTTCGCCACCATCCTTCATTCATATAATAACTAGCGTCGATAAGTTAATTGGACTGCTGGATATTAGAAGTTTGTAGAAGCGTCCAGCACAATCTAAAATAATTTATTCGCGTCGGCACTATATATTTGTAATATCGCGTGTTTTGTTAATTTCCTATAGGTGATTCCGACAAAACGGCCTCGTCTTGTAGATGATGGTTCAGGCGGAGGAGCGGAGAGGGCTGGTGGATCGGACGCGGTCGGAAGCAGTGTTGGCTCCAAAGAGGCCAGTAGTGTCGGTAACCAGCAAAGGCTACAAAGCAGCTCTCTGTTTGCATTGCCTCTCCTTAGCTCGAAACTTGGTAAACAAAACTTGTGTTTAATTATGTGTTATTGTTATATAGTTTCTTATCATTTTCGTTTCTCAAGCAGCTGATCCAATGTAGATCCATTTTAATGATAATAAAATTGAATACCAAGTTTTAAAACATTTAGTTTTGAACACATTTAAACTTGCGAGATACACTTTAACTTAGAAAACTCAAATTCCTCTGACCAAATTAGATTTGAACATCAAGCAACATTGGTAAGATCAAATTCGTTTTCGCTTTAATCCTGTCACACTTTGTTGTGAACCGCTAAAAAATCGTTAGAAAAGGGTTTCTGTTAATTATGAACACGTTTTATGGTTCTAGGGCTCCAATTACCAAACCCTGCACCTGACATTTATGCTGATCTCGAACCTCCTCAAGAAGAAGCAGCGTCGAATTCTCAAGCAGGTGATGGCACGTCTGGTGGTGCGATTTATCCGCGACCGGTAGTGAAGGCCGTTAAGACTGGCGCTTTGTTAGGAACGTTACAGGACTTTGCAGGCCCTTCGCCTCTCGACGCGCCACAAAAAAAGCGTTATCCAAAAGAAGCATGGAGTGGAAAAAAATCCAATTCAATCGGAGGACTTTTCTAAAAATAGCCCTATATATATATATATATAAGCTCTGTATATTATCAAAATAGAAGATTGGAAGGACCCCAGGTTCTAGAAGTATATTTCACCACCATTAAAGGTATGTCTCATATCTGAACTGTCTGGTCCTACCTAAGATTTGTACTATAGTCCGCTGATAAATAAAGAAAGGGTTGTAAAAGAAATATCTTATTATGAACGTGATCTCACTAGACTATCGTATCAAGATATTTTCTACAAACAGAAAATATATTTAGTTTGTTGATCATAGTTGAAAATCGTTCTACATGCACAATGTAGTTATACAGACTTCACTTCATCCAGAAGAAAATACCTGAATACGGAACCACCTCAAGGCAGACCAGTAACTAAATATGTAAGAAAAATAGCTGTTATGTTTTATGGCATGGTATAACAGTTAAACAGGTTAATTTCGATAGCAAGACAATCCTGCCCGTAATTATCGAGGAGTATCTGTAGGGATAAGTCTAAATATCAGCTTAAGGGATTGTTTGCCAAGTTACGAACACCAATAAAAGTAGCTAATAGCAGAGGCTCGAAGAGACATAGAGGTTTTCAAGTAGCAGCATGTTCAGGTAGTTACAAGATTGATATAGTGTATGATACTTGCTGCTGTTACTCTTTTCATCATCTTAGCATACTTACAAAGGGCAGCACTTCTACTTTTGATCTGAGGCCGCAACAAATATGCTTAGTCAGTTTCTACTTAGTCTCGGACCATCGTTTTGTGTGTGCAATTTTGCAAGTGTCGTAGTTTTTGTTTGATTTGTAGTTTACCTCTTAAGTTGTCTCATAAATATTGCTCAAAAATATATCGAGAATGACTGAAATAATTTCAAGATTTTTATACACCAAAATTTTTCATAACACAAACCCATCCACTTTCACATACTAAGAAGGGTCAACCAGAACGCACAGCTTTGCGTCATTTATTGACAATTTCAAGGTTTCAGGGTTAACATAATTTTATTCACATGAATAATTGAATTTGCGAAATTTGTCGTGAAATGTATCCCATAAGTTAGAAAAATATTTTAAGCACCAAGCAGTTGTCATGTCTATAATAGATCGCTGTGTTTAACGGTTTAAGAAAGGTACAAAGTTGGCCTCATTCTGAAGAATTTGGGAGCTCTTCTATAGCGACAAAGATACCTACCCACTATTATTACGGTTTCTGAGTATTCTAGACAAGTTTGCCGGCTTGCACCACTTATTTCCAAGCTTAAAAACAAATGTACTTTTATTTACATACAAAGATCAATCTAAATTTCATCCGAGAAGTATCACATGACTTAAAATTGTTGTATTCTTAAGAATTCGTAAAGTCTGATTGCTAAAAAGTTTACCGCACAGTTTGTTTTTTTTTATAGAAATAGAAAATAGTTATTTAAGACTATTTACGTGTAGTCCAGAGGTTATTTTTAGTAATTTAGGAACGTTTTCAGCCACCACTGAATGAAATAAAAATAAGCTTTTTTTTACGTCGATGCCCTGTGTTTCCACATAGGCAGTAGTGCTTGTATCATGGTTGGGACCGAGTTCAAATACATTTAGTCAAACATAACTACATGATGATATCAATAATTTGAAATTGTCACTAAGTTTTACGTTGAACTCGAAATCTTACGAGTGCTGCAGAAAAAATGCGTTGAAGTGCACAGATGGGGCCGAACGACACATGGACATTCATATAGTGTCGCACACAATCAGACAGCTGGACTAAAGCACCCCCCTCATAAGCTGCATTCTCTGCTAATCTGAAACTTTATTGAGTGATACTACGGACAGGCAGGACAAGTGGTAGGCCCGTAGGGACCAATTAGCTATGATGACCTCTGGTTTTCCCTCCTCGCTAGACGCCTTATGTGTCAATACCTGTAAATTCAAAGGTCTACTTGCGTCGTTTGCTTCGTCTGCAGCCTTGGGAATGAATCTCATTCCTTGCTACTGCTTGAAACACTCTTTTTTCCTCAGAACTTCTTTGGCTTTAACCGCTCCGAATTCCTGCCCCTCGGTGGGTGCCCATAACAGCTTCGCAAGTCTCGCTAGTCCAATTATAAACAACTCAAGAAAGAACTTTGTTCCTGGTCATTGCAAGTTAGTAACGTGCGGGCAGCGTTACTTTTTATCGCAATGGACACATGTTGGATTGGGCTCTTTTGAAATCTAGGCGGTTTGTAATTACCTGTGTTGCGTAAAAGTCTACTTAATTTCCAGGGCGTCTCAGTCATTTCCCGATGTCTGAGATCAGGTCACGGACTTCGGCTCCCGGACTCTTGGCTGGTATGGTTGTCCACTCGATCTGGCACCCATTCATGATATCTGTGCGCTTAACTTTCTTAGAGCTTTCGGACCCGTTGTTCCATAATTGCTGTTTCTCTTTAGCCTTTGGGTTCGGAGGTGTTCCGGCTAAGACAAGCACCGTAGACGTACTGACTGTACTAAATACTTGGGAAAACAGTTTAGCCGTTCATTTTATCTTAAGGAGGATCTTTTTACTTCTCTTGAAAGCTGAAAACAATCCAAACTAAACTAAGGAACCGAACAACTTTACTGACTCGGCGCCCGATATCAGAAGCCTTTATCTGCCTTTTTCCCTTTAGCACATGTATGTTATCTCATGAATCCTTGCTATAATATTGGGCGTTTTATGAGTATTCGCCATTGACGTTACATACAGGCCACTCAGTCTTTTCACCAGATACATGTCCAACTTTCTTTACCAACATAAGCTATTTCTGCATTAGGTGGAGATGGATTCCTCTCACACGCTTCCTTCCTATGAGCACAATATAATCGTTCTTCTCCAAGGCAAGCTCCAGATCTATTTGCATCATCCTTTCCGAGACACTGCTCACTTTTTCTTGCCGTACAGCTCCATCCCTACAGCCATTTTTATCTGCACTATAACTGCCATGTTATCTTTGTATACGACAAGCTTTATGGCGCTCGAAAAATCTCCCAAGATATATTCGAAGGGCATATTTCGTAGGGGTGGACCTAATTTAAAACCTTGGGACAAAAGATTAAATTAAATTTAAAAAAATATTATAAAAGAAGATAATGTTATAATTTAAAAAAAGACTATTTGTTAAACGATTATCTCCCAGAAAGAAGTATAATCATCTCTTGTGATCATTCTGTGCTTCAGCTCATTTGATATTACGCGCACTAAGTAGGGCGGTGCAGCCTTTCCGGTTGTCGTTTTATGTGTTATCCTCCACAGAGGACTCTTGAAGAGATTCCTGGCCTTTGCGAATAGTGTCATAAATGACTTTCGAATCCTAAAGGCCGAGCCATGTATAAGTTCGGCCTTAGCTACCATCCTTTGTATCGCTGCTACGATCAGGCGGCTCTTGCGGAAATCGAATTGTCTGAAAAGCATATGTCAGTGATTACTAACGAATAATCAAAGCCTGACTTTGATGATTATTTTGAAGCCTTTGGTCAAGAAGCTTATGAGGCAGATAAAAAAAAACCCCGTTTTTTTTTTAAATGACTACCATTTCTGCTTTCTTTGAGGCGATCGGAATTGAACCTTCGTACATGGCTTTTATGGCTGTTGTGGGTGCTACTTCCAGGTACTTGAAGAAGATACTAGCCGCGACAGGCGAGGTGCAGTCTGATTACGACGCTTGATCTCACTTAATTCGCTCAGCTGCCCTGAGGATTTCAGCCGCCATGACAACTATTGTCTCGTTCTCTGGGTCCGTTGTTTGCCTGGGTGTGACTGTTGTTTGTTGGAGAAATAGTTTCCTCAGTATGTTGACTCTGCCTCCTTCCGGCACGTTTAGCTCCGTTTAGCACGTCTAACACATTTACTTTTCTCCCTGGCCATCATGCAACGTTCTTCCCATGGGCTCTTAAGCTCTGCAAAAAAGTCCTTTTCATACTGTCTTTTACTCTCGCCTATGGCGGTTGAGCTCTGCCTTGTGTTATCGGTACGAGATGAACGAGCTTGTTATCTTTTGCGTATCGCCTCTAACTCTCTTGGCCTGCTGGCAGTGTCCGCAGGCTTCGGCGATCTCGGAGTTTTACCGGGACTTAGGTTATGTTGTTTCATTTTATTAGAGTAGTTGACTAGCTTGCTTGCCAATTTGTGTACTTTGTTTAGATTTTCAGTGGTCTTAAGGGATGCAGCTTTCTCTGATTAGTCTGCTTAAAACATTTTCCAACGCCTCTAATCTCTCGAGTCTGTATCGAACTGTGGGTGGGGCCGGTGGGCAAAGTGTGTCTCTAGCTTTCACAAATTCGATGCAATGATGCTCCCTTAGGGTTCCTTCTTCGCTGAGTTCTTGCTATCTTGAAATTATTCTTGTTGTTCTGTCGTTCTAAATAACGAGATTTACGTGCGATTCCTGCCCTGCCCGAACCAGCGTTGATTCCCTTTATTTTACATTACGTATAGATTATTCGAAACCATCCTGTTCAGTCTTACATGCGTTTTTTGGTTCATCCTGACCCTTCGTAGACCCTTATTCCTCCGACACTATATTAAAGCTCCCGAGGAGAACTTTGTTTGGCTGCAAAGCGTTACAGATTGAAATGTCAGGTTATCTAAATAAAATTTATTTTCTTTCAGCGTATAATTTGGGCTGATATAGCACAAATAAACCCGCCACTAAGGTGTGTTGTATCAACGTTATTGTATTGATCACTGTGGTAAAACTCGTAGCATTTTCCTGCTTTTTTTTTTAGTACAAAGTGTCAGCCGATATTCGGCGTCCCGTAATGGTGCATACAAGGTAGTGTTTACACTGAAAAATATACCTTGCAATGGGTGTGTTGGCAATTACTTTACTCGGCACAGAGGAATTTATTACCCTTCGTGGACTGTTTTCGTTAATGAACTTCAGATTAACGACGTGGACCTCTGTTATCCAAATTAAATTTAATTCGTAACATACGTTATGCATTGGTGCAGCAGGCAGGTTAAGTGACGGTATCCTGAGTATCTAATATTAAGTCGCTCTCAATAAAGAATGGAATTATGAAATTATATGAAAAATAATAATGAGAAATAATTAAAGTAGTAAACATAGCGACTTTTATGGGAAGGTCAGGAGAAGTTAATTAAAATTGGGCAAGCAGCTGTTTAAAGTTGCTTAAATCAGACGGAGGGGCAGGGGGGATCAGGCAGTTCAGGTTGTATGAAATTGACCATTTGATAATGGAGATTATGAGAAGGTAGGGGGTAGATCGAATGACCACATCAAAGGTCGATGCAGTAGGAGTCTCAGTCGGAGCGATTGGTAGGCCCACAAGGAAAGATGCAGTTAATGGAGTTGGGCGATATCGGGAAGAACACGGTGTCGAAAATTAAAAAAGACAGAACGACATCAGTTCTTAGCGTCTTCACAGCTGCAGCTGGCTGACTCCACAGTCAGTCCCTAATACTCATAGCTAATGCGTGTTTGCGCCGGTATAAATATATTATTCGTATGAGTATCGTTCTGGAGGTAAGAAGTCCTGCAAATAATCATTGCCCTATTGCCTTTTTGCTTTATTGCCCTTTAGTCTGATAAGAGTGGAGTCACTATTTTTTGATGACGGCCTTTACTATCGTGCGTCCCAACGAGTCGATGCCAAACAGCAAAGATATACGTTTTGTAAATGCAAATATACACGGTCACAAGCAACGTTTGCTGGTTGTGTGCTGGTTACACTGTAACTAATGGAAAGAGGCGGCAAACAAAAACAGCTAGTTGGAACGAGTCTAATAAAGTTTAGTGAACAGATCATGATAAAATGTATTGCATTGCACCTTTCTCCTACGCATTAACAAGTCTTCAACGTGGTTACTAGGTCCCTCTTCAATAATCGACAAAGTACGGCTGACCATTACGAGAATCATTTTGCTGTTCGTAAGACACTAACGCATAATTGCCCTATGTATACGATGAATTGGTACTTATCTCTAAGCGGTTTCGCTTCCAATCATCGTTTACAAAAAGGTAGCTGGTAGCGCAATAACCGGTTTAGACTAGGTAGCCATATTTTTTTAATATCTCTGACGTTGCTTTCGCAAAAGTTGGACCATGTCGTTTGCGTGGAGGTTACGTCAGCTAAAAATAGTAACTCACAGCAAGTAAAAGCGTGCCCTCTTTTGGACTGCGCCATTCTCCCTGTGTACGCATCTCGTAACCGTTATGAAAAAAGACTCGCTAAAGAGACTAAAAATGTCTCACTTTATCGAATGCTCTTTCCATGATACCCTCACTGGTTGTAAAATGTTACCATAACTCAATGAAGAGGACAACATGTTGCTACCTATTTTGATGAAACTCACGGATCACTGCCTAACCAAAAATAGGTGACGAAAAATATAGAGTAATTATACGGATGAAGTTAGCTATATAGTTAGACTTAATGTTAGTTATATAGTTTCAGCTGGCACAAAGTTGTTCGTGCTTTGTACTATGACAACATATAATTTTAGAAGAGCTACAAAAAATTAATACAATGCCAGTAGAGATATTTAAGAAGCGTTCAGGTTTTTCTTGCTATTCTTCTAATTGCTGAGGGCGTACTAAAAGCAAGCCTAAAATGTAGGTACTGTGTTACCAATCGCCAAAAAAGGATAGAAGAAATTCGGTAACCTCTATTGTTTAGATGAACTAAAATTTGTCAGGTAGACTGCTCAGATAAGTGGTACGTTTGGTAAGGTATCTCATTAAATTCTGTGAAGTATCTTTTAAGCAAAAAGCTTCGCTTGATCAAAATTTTTGTCTAGACAGCCTGCATTTAATTCGCTTTATTTAGTCGTTTATTAGCATATTCAGCGGATCATCTTTTATGTTACTGTCTTGTAAGTACCAATGCAGTTGCAGTGTGACGATTTTTGCTGGGATACGCCATTCGATTCTTTAGAACATATATTGATACTACCTGAATCCTTTTTGTTAATTAACATGGAGGGTTGTTTTCTATTTAGTATTATATATTTATTACTTACTTTTCAAGCCAAGACATATACATGCATATGTTTCTGATTAGATCGTTCCTGGGTCTATATGAAGTTGTGCAGTTAAATCTGCCTATGAGGTATTTTTACAAGCATTATATGTGCCGCAATCATTCCAGAAACTGCCCCAACGGCGTTTGCAGATTTTGATTTAACGAGAAAGTATTCAATTTTATTTTGAAAAAAAAGAAATTGTAAAGAGCTTTTCCCGTATGTGCACCCTGATGTAAAGAATGGTCCTTTCATCTTGATGTTGTCTTTACGACAGTTAAGGACTTTCTAAACATCTAAAAGCTCAAGTTAGTGCATTCCTGGGATTCTATAAGGTAGGCTTGTTTGCGAAAAAAAATGGTTCCTCACAATTTTACTATTAGTTACAAATTATTTTTTTTACCGAATTTTAAAACTAATGGTCAGCATTATCTTATCAATCAATACTTCGTGCACTAATTTTTTTGTTTGCTTCAAGTGATCCATTTGATAACAGGAATATCATCTGCGATTAATTCACTAATTTTATTATTCATAGAGAAAATTAAATGCCGATCACCGACTGCGAACTGTTGTTATAGGTCATTTTCCTGCACACACGTTTTAGCTACATCCTCCGTATAGGGATTAAGAGTTTCCCAATTTGTATTTAACAGATTAACCCTATTGGTATTATATTCTATTGTACGACATCTTTAAAGCCGGCAGGGTAGATGGTACAAAAAACCTGTTGATGATATTATCGTTGTCACTATGCTTGCTCATTACCATAGTCCTCGCCATATTGTTGCTGTCGAGTAGTTTCTGTCTGCTTACGCACTTCATCAAATTCAATCAAGCAACGTCGCGATAACATTACCACTGTTTACAAACAGAACGTTCAGCAGTAAGCAGCTCAGTCCCTGTGAAGCTATGCAGTAGACATTTAGTCAGTTATCCGAGATCAACGCTTAAAAGCCTGCCGTTCGTAGAGGTTACAAATTAACTTTTTCTTCTCTAAGCCTTCTCTTAAGATTACTCGTTTGTGTCTTTGTATTCAAACAAATTTTCATTTTAGCTTATTGAATGACTTCTAAATAGGTTCGGCGTGATCGACCGCACAGATATCAAATCTACAGTCTGTGTCCTTCGACGACGCCTTAATTATGTACCGCACCCTTGTAGTAAAAAAAAAGAAACAATGTAGCGGTCCTTCGACGATAATAACGTTAGCATATAAATTGTTTGGAATTTCCGCAGTGTGTAATTTCGAATTTCAAGCAACCGCGTGAATAACATGATATCGTATTTAAAACATAACGCTGTGTATGATCGTTTCCAGCACAAACTCAATATTGTACATATTAGATAAAGTAGTATTATTTATTATAGTTCAAAACCCATACATTAGGAATAAATAACCATGTAGAATCAGCTGAGAGTAAGCCCGTCAAATTTGGCTTAGACAATTTTGCATGCTTATTCGGTATAGCTCGGCCTTTCTCAGTGACACCGTTACCTAAACTATCGTTTCGCGTTTAAAATCCTCATAAAAATATGCAGATTTTTCTGTCAGGTATTATACAACTATATCGGTGAACACTTGCACTTCTGGTCGAATAGACACCTGTAAACATAGCTTTGACAAAATAGGGATAACAACAAGCATTTCTGCCTATTAGACCGCATTCGAAAGAGTTTGTTTCTACAGTTTAAGCGTTTCCGAATAATAGTTTTGAAGCTGAAATTACAAACTTCCTGCTATAAAAAAGCTTATTTAATGTGTGCGACAACACAGTTTCCGTTCGTTGTATAAAGAGAACGCTCTTTGCAGGCATCTCAGCAAATTTTAAGGGCTATGTGTTAATAAACGAGAGATGCTTTGGTACCCTTTGGATGCGTATACCACCATTGATGTATTTTGTAAAATATAATAATTTAGTGTGCTCTATTCGGTCATTCCTTCTACATATATTCCCGAAATCGTGAACCGCTTTTAATGGGCTTTCAACAGCTAAAGTTATTGATGTGTTGTTTTTGAAAAGATGTAGTGTTAGTGATGTTGAGTGCGAGTATTTGATATAGATCTTACAAATAGGATGGACATTTCATAACGGAGGCCCTTTATCTTTCCCTGTCAAACATCGAGATGTTGAGAAGTTCGTTATTATGCCACAATCAGATTATTTATCTGGTTGTCTTATTTTTTGTATCAGGGACTGCGTCTTCGAAGTCATTAATAAAATAATATAGCAATCGTTTTACGTAACTTATATCAGAATACGTATATTTGGAAATTACTGGCAGCGGCTCCTCTCTAAAACCCGGGCTGCTTTTTTTTTTTTTATTAAATCGATATTGACGAATCTCGCTCAAATTAATAATCACAGGCCCAGTGATACATAAAAAAAGTTAATAAGATCAATAATAACTAATCTGTCCGTACACTCAAAAAAATTAGTTGCATGTCTATCTAACAAGTGTAAAATTTTTATGCTAAGCAGATCGGTTTTTGGTTCCGAATTAACAACGTTGGTACACTCTTTTTATGTATCCTATACTCTTTGTTTATATGTATATATATATTAAAAGTTTGGAACCGTTAGCGATCGTGAGTGCCTCAACACTTTAACGGCAATCAATTTGCCTATGCAGAAATCTACACGGAACTGGGTCTTCTTTCTGACCCTACTTCTACAGTACTATTAGTTTTAAGTCGTTCGGTATATTGTTTGTACTAAATTTTTGTACAACTACTTTTAAATATTTCAAGTTAATTATGAATTATCGCTGATGATAAAAGATACAAGCCGTAAGCATAAGTCAACTTAACTTCCTGGAAATTCTGATTGCGAATACACCAAAAATACTAAGCGAAAATTTGCCGTAGAGAAAGGCGGCCACGGTTGTGGAATATCCAAACATCTTGGTCACGTCACTTCCTAGAAGCATGGTCCTTTCTAATTGAAAAAAGGTGTGTTAAATATTTTTTGAAAAAGGCTAGCTTTGACAACCTTTTTCATTCTCCGTGTATCCAACGGCTTTCAGGAGCGATCTCGTTTGGCTAACGGGCTTGGCTACTTTACTGCCCATGATTGCTCGGTATTTATCTCGTCAAATTCGTCGACCAGGCATCAGTCTTGAGATACACCAGTAAAATTACTTGCTACGATTCGTTGTAAAACCGTCTAGCGGGAATCCTTCTCGGTAACCAAGACACTTAATCTGCCGGTTGTATAGAACTATTCATACGTATAGAAAGAATTCAAACGAAAATGGACGAGTCCCAACATTCTCGAAGGATGTGTATGTAGACATAGTTAATGCTGATCTACCTTTATAAGAAGTTCAACTTGAAAACGTTCGTAAACCAACTAAAAGGAATAAGAATACGTCAATATTTGATCATTTTTCCAGCAAACATGATCTGTTTACAATCTGTAGCTCATGCAAAAAGTATTTCTTTCTCACACGTGTTCCATGATACAGTTGCGGCCTTAATAATAGCAAGTGCCGCCATTGTAAAAGATAAAATCTTCTCGTTTTACGGTCTATTTGACCTTTCCATTATGCGTCTTCCGTTTCCAACGCAATTATTTATCCTTTAAATGACATCTTCTTCGAGTTCTATTTTTGGATAAATGGCTGTTTGATAAGAGTATGAACACTTCAATTTTTGCGTCGTAGATGAGTAAGAAACTATTTGTGGGCAGTTATCCTTTGATCTTTTAGGTTCATCTAGTCATTTGAACTCATGACTGAATTTTCACAAAAAACCCGTTTTGGATTCTCAATGAGACCTTTATATAATACATACTGTCATTAACTAGAAATAGTGTTACTTTTTCCTTGCACAGTTTTACTGCACATGTTTGCCGTTATTGTCTACGATGGAAGTCATTGTGAGAGCAAGGCTGGATATTTGTGTCCATTTAGCTAACATTTGTGTGCTAGATGCCCAAGAAAACGACAGTATAAGACACTTCCAACTGTTACCTCATTGTCGGCCATCACAATTATCAACCAGCCTTTCGTCCGCTTCAAAGTCCAAATCTCGAATCAAGCCCTTATCTAATGAGACACGTGTGTCATGCATATCGCCAAAACGACCACATAAGGTACCAAAAATACTCCTAGGTGAACGTAGAACCTGCGTTTATTTGATATTGCAAGAATACTTTTCTTTTCCAGTATTTAACTGTATTAAAGTAAAACTATAGTTTTTTTTACCTATTTTTATATGCATGAAGCCAATGCAAATCAGATATAGGATGAAGAGATAGACTGACTTTATCCACGCATTTAAAAGTGGTCCTACAGGCCGACTCTACAGCCGTTCATTGCTGCCGGTATGCTAGTACATATAAGGTCGCCAAACACCAGAACAATAGAGGCACTCGGGGACGACGAAACCTTATTAATATAAAGAGATTAATATAAAGTGATTTTTAAGTGCAAAGTATCTGGAAATTTCATCAACAGAAATTAACGCCAATTTAATTGTCTGCTTAATGTGAAGATTCAAAGTAAGCTCCAGCGTGATTGTAACTCTTCAATTCTTCGTGTGTAATTCTTCACCGAGATTACTTTCAAGGAGGGTCCTATCATTCGAAGTGTATTTCTTAGACCGACTGCAAGAGCACTTATAGCTATACACAACCTTGAACAGAGAAAATCGTGTTGTTGATTCCGTATATTACGAATACACAGCAAGCGACCGTCTTCTTGCGGGGACCGTATAGCTTTATGTCATCGGCATAGGGCTTATTCCCGACACCGGCTTATCAAGCGCATCTTTAAGTCGAGAATAAAAAGTATAAACTAAGCAGAAGAGGACAAACATTGAGCTACATATATAAACGGTAGATGTACTCTTTCTATACAAGTAATATCGTTAATTTCAAATAAAAAACGTAGATTCAATAAACAATTTCTTATTTAGTTTATGAAGCCAGCTTCATCGTTAGCTAGGCTGTCATTAATTCCATTAACTAGGTTGTGTTGTCGTTGATTTACCCTTCGTATCAAAACACTGTCTTGATGCGAATTAAACCACAGTATAGTCGACTATGTTTTCCTTTGAACTAAGCAGTCTGTAAAATCTTGTACTGGACGGTAGTTGCCCGCTAAAAACTCAACGGCCTTTCCGTGGACTGATATCACTAGTGAAACTTTGAAAAGATCAGATCCATTTTGGTAGGACTGGGTTGTTATCATACAAAAGAAGCGATGCAAAAGGCATGCGAGGTGTTTACAGAAAAAAAAGAAAAATCCCGTCAGGGGTTAAACTGCAAGAACTTGGCAAGAAACTCTTTTGACCATACGGATGATAAAGTAAATTGAAATAGTTACAACTAAAGACTCAGAACTGTAGACAATTGATATATTTTTGTTTTCTAGGGCGTCGCGGTGAGCAAAAACGAACCCAAAGGAAAGATCAGTACATATCAAAGAATTTTATTATTTAACTTCTGTTTTTATCTATTATTATCTGTTATTATTTAGAAAAATCCTTTCAAATTCCTAAGTTGAAGCGACGATTATTCGGGAATTGAAGTCAGTAGAAGATTTTTGAGCAAACAGATTCCATAAGGGTGGCTTAGACTCATGTATCGAGTCTTGATTAAACAACCAGATACAGAATTGGTATCGGATCCTGCAATGGCCTTTGAGGATATTGTTGAGATTAAACCAAGAGCCAAGTATCTAATTCAATTAATAAAGGATCGATTAAGCTCTATCGATTGGTAACCACATTCATAGAAGCCTTGTTCGGCATCAGCAAGGTCCACTAGGCGGGTGATTACTTCGAATGAAACGCTTGTAAGGTCTAAGCAGATAGATTACCGCATCGCAAATAGATTGTCAAGAAAAGAAAAAGATAATGAGACAAGGTAACTGGTCCACCCCTGCTACTATACATGTTTTTAAGATCAACCCCATTAAACGATTGCTCTATGTCAGAAACACTATTGTAAAACCATGTCCCTGTGATCATAGTAATAACGAGATTGTGAACTTTTTTTCACAAGCAGTAACTACGTGGCCCGTAATATTTACCGGACACGGCAAATGTAACTGTGCATTAAAAAAAAAAAAACATATTATTTGGCAAAAGCTTTGTGATATTTAAGCAAGTGTTTTGCAGAAAATCTCAAACTACCTTAATGATTTTCGACCAATCCGAACCTCTCTGACCGTGGCTGCTCGGTTAAACTGGATGGATATACTTCGTTGCAGTAGCTCCTCAAAGCTGGATGTTGATGTATTAGATTCATTGCACCGAATGGTGCGGTTATCATGGCGTAGAGTCACCCTAGAGTTGAGTGGGTCCCTCTGATACAGACATGCTAAACGATCCATGGCATATTCTCTTGGTACTTGATGAAAAGGAGATCAGTTATCGTCTTTTTTCGAAAACCTCGTGCGCGAATATGGCGATGAAGTATAACAATGATTGCGCTAGGTATTGAGGTTCAGCGCGTGAAGATGAGTCTGTGATGGGTGCAACTGAACGACCGAAAAATTTACAAGCTCGACGTCAAATTGCAGTGGCCTCCTTTTTACGTATACCACTATTTAAAGAAACGTGTCGTGAATGATGTTACAGTCAACTACACAGAAGCTTTATCTCTTTTCTGGAGGTGCTTCTGCAGAGACGTGTTCGTCATGTTGACATGGTCTTGTAAAAAAAATGCATCGAGATCTGCTTTTAATAGTCGGAATAGAATAGGAATCCAAGTGGCACCCCTATGTTGACACGCGCAGATGACATTTTCAACCTGGTTATAAAGATGATAAACTACAAATTGATTTTTTATTATTACGCATAATGTCGATAAGTCTTACGTGTACTACGATTTCAACATACGTGCGTATCGTCGATTCTAAGTAATTATGGACTAATTGTATTGTTTCAGAGGTATCCAGACCGTCTCTGGTTATCACGTTTCTCATCGGAGAAGCTTACTTCCTGCACACATGACGACGCCCTATAGAGGTTCGAGTCACCATAAATAATAACTTCTCGGTTCCGGGTTCTCAGGACAGCGCCTACACATCGCTTGTTACCGGTGCGGAGTCAGGGACGCTAAAAGTAGCCTTACCATCGATTTCTTTGTTTGTGTAGTTATGAAATGGGTTCATAGAAGGGTGCAGGAACGGTAAACCTATGTCTCATCACTTCCTCTTATCAAGCTATTTTGAATATAAACTCCGATATACTTATGAAAACCCAACATTGGTTTCGTGTTCGCTATTACTATTTTAGATTGATTGGGTTTACTTCATGATATTGCCATTAAGTATTGCTTCGGACGGCTGGTCCTTTCCTGGAGCAAAGCAAAATGTATCTACACGCGATTTGAAACCTAGACCACTCTGCGTATCTCTAAATTTAGTTGATAAACACTCGTGTGATGTGTGATGGCTTTCGTGTACCGCGCATATTTTTTAGTCGAATACGTAATCAGATGGTCTGTAAGCGTTCGAAAATTACCAATAAGCTCACTGATTCGAATTAATCTTTAGCCGTCCACACAAATATATTTACAGGAAATCGAACAGGTACAACTATCATAACGTAATTTTGCACGGACCCATTTCAACAAAAGTGCATTTTCCAGCAGCAGCGCTCGCAAGATATTCCAGGTACATTTTGGGGGGCGGAAAGAACTCAAAACCATGGTGTACTGGATTAAAAGCGTTCAATGACTTAATGTCATTCGAATCAACCCACTTGGAACATCCGCACTAGGCTAAATGCGGATGTTTATATAAAATAATAGATCGATACATAGAAAAATTCAAAAAAATGTTATCGTAATAAGTTTCATTCGAAGCCGGATCCAGGCTTAGACTATAACCACTGCTTTGTCATCTCCAGGCTGTAAATGTTAACGTTGTTTGGCGGCAGATTTTTGCGGAAAGGTGCAATGAAAAAGTGGACCCTAACCGTTATTATAAACGCATAAAAAATAAATGTATTTATTAAGGTAATTCTGATACGGTAATGCCGCATGGTTTTCAAAAAGCAAAGGTTGTTTCCACAGTCTGTCTCTAAGATCTAGTTAAGTGATGGAATACGAAAGCATGGTTTTCTGAAAATTCCCTTCAGTTTTGTTGTTAAATACCGTTAATAGAAGGTACTGCTTGAAATATAAGTTCAAAGAATAAGCAGTAATAATTATTTAGGGTCAGATATGGTGGGTAGGGTCGCATCGAACTTTACTACTCGCACTCAGATAGGCATATTTGAAAGTTCGTTATCAGTTTATTTTTCTAGACGTCTGGACAAAGTTTATGTTTATTATATTTGAATATCCGTTACGCACTCTGCACAATTTCCAGCTTATACGGTGTTGGCATGTCTGCCTCTTTTCCTGATCAAATACTTGCGTCGTGTCGTAAGAAGAATTAGTTGGTAACTCTGTGTAAAAAAAATATATTGGTTTAGCTAGAATTTTTCAACAAAAACAGTAGGAACTTTAGTGAGACAACATACCATTGTAGCTTGTTCAAATCTCCTTTTTGCGCGATTTCCTTTATTGTTATTGCTGTTTTCGCGCTTACAAACCTTTTGCGCATTATGTTATACTAAACAATTATAAATAACGCCAAGTGTTACGATTTTTACGTGTAAAATTAGCTTTATGCTATTCCGATTGCCCACTGGAAAAAACAAAATACTTGAGAACCCAATAGCATATGGCCTTAGGACGCTGCGACGCTTACAACACGCAAAAGAGAACATTTTTTGGGAACCTAGAACTAAGTGATACTCATTTTACATTTTGAACGCAGCGCGTAGTGCTTTTTAGCACCAAAAGAATTGCTTATGATCCCAAGGGCCACAAATACCTTTTTGTGAAACTTCCATTCAAATACCAGAGCAGTATTTCTGACTTTAATTATTATACCATGTTCTCTAATGTCAATTGGAATAGCACAGGGTTAAAGAGACCCCTATGGTACATGACACGACGAAGAGAAGGCCTGTTATTTCCTACAGAACTCATAGCGAAACATTATGAAGAAAGCATACCACACTTGCAGATCATTGGAAGAACATAAAACAGACAACATTTTTCTACACATTTACAACCAATTACTGGTACAATTTTAAGACTGCGCACTGGCAGCCTCACTGAATAATGCCGTTATCGTGAGCCGGATTTCAAGCCATGAGTAGTCAAAACCTACGGGTTGTAAAAGGGACTCTTTCCTTGCATGGTGTAAACTGCATTTCTTTATAAATGGGAACGCACAGAAAGCTCTATGAGCGGCTAATATCTCACAGGAACGTTTCTAAATTCAATAGGGTAATTATTATTGACCTCGCATCTTTTTAAACTCTACGCTCCTTTTCAAGTTAAAATAATTGCTATCCAATAATCATAAACGTGATTTTGTAAAAGAAGTCACGATTTTTATACAGCTAACTCAACCTGTTCTCTTATTACCGCTCAAAAATGCGCCACATCTTGCCCATATGATGCTTGATTTTTGTAAAATATATCGACGATATTAATGACAGCACTGCAAGAAATTCCGGGTGCGTGTTATACAGCCGTTGATACTCAGCTCGTCTGGACAGGATAAAGACGACTACCGTGGAGCAACCTGGTGTGCAAATAACGTGCATTCGTACCACCGTTCTATTTCGGTATACCTCGATCTATAAACCTAAGAGAAATTTTTACGGGTATTCGGCCATGAAATTAAAAACTATGTGGTCGTTTAAGAATTTCCAACCGTTCGACCATGGTGTAGCTCAATACCTCAGATCATTCATCCTGAAGATAAAAGTCTTAGGAAAAAAAAAAGAAAAGAAAAACATTTTAAAAATTGCCTCTTAAAATTCTCTCTCTTTAAAAATTGAGATTCAAAAAAAAGCAACGACTCACGCTCCTAAAGAAGATTTCTATATCGAGTGTTTAGGTTCAGTTAGATTTTTGAGGATCGTGGCTCTACAAGAGCAGGTTACAGTGGCTTAAGTCGTTGATATCGTCCTTCGGATCAAAACGCTTCGTACTAGCAAAGCTGGTGCAACGAGGAGTGCCACGTAATGTGTTCGGGGGATTAAAACGGCATCTTTAGTATTGTCATAATTCACTATGAAATAACAACAAGAATCGGTGCCGGAACAGGCAAGACAACTCGCCCAGGGGTACAGTCTGAGCCTGTGGCTCCTCCCGTTTCTCATCAGTGATGTGCATTCACAAATCAAACGAAGGCACCACTTCGTAAAGATGCTTACTCACCCTGATGATGCTCTAGCGTATAGCAAGGAGAGATTTTACTTGTAACGCGTACTAGCGATTTGGCAAAGCTACGTAGGCGAACACAACTTAAAATAAAAAAGAAAATCAATGAGAGCACTAGTCTTGATAATGCTCGAAAGCTATCGGTGGATGTCCTGGTCAGACTGTTAAGTCTAAAAATCACACGTACTGCCAGTTACAGTATCTAAGTAATTTGGGAAAGATAAAGCATCAAAACCTGACATTGCTACACTTCGCTTCGTGGAATTAGCACGCACTCGGTTTTCATATTTCAGTGTGATACTGCCTTGTATCTGTTGATCGGTATCTTGTCGTTGAAAATACCTGCAAAAAGGTTTATCTACGCGAAACATTAGCATATCGCGTTGTCATGAACGAAGACAGACGAGAATGTCTCTCTATTCTGTCTTTTACCATGACACTGGTCAGGGTTGATGATGATGGTCGAAAACGGTCAAACAAAGATAGTCGTCACGTACAAATCAGGCTTGCATTCCACGAATTTTAGCATCTGACTTTCGATATGACCATTAGCCAGCTCCTGTCGTTCTACAACGAGGTGATGTAACTATCGATCCGCTCTAGGCAGTCCCTTCAGATCAGTGAAACCATCCGTTAGCTCAAAATCGAACCTGAAGTAAACTAATTCTTAATAATAATAACTAAGTCTTAATAATAATAACAAATATAAATATTGTTATACAAATATAAATATATAAACACGAATTGTGTAGTAGTGCAAATATGATTACTATTTTAGTTTAAAGACACCCTCCTTCAAAGCTACGACTAGAGATTTCAGGTTGTAGAAGGTCTGGCGAGACAAGATCAGTGAAAAAAAACGTTACCAACATACTGATCATTGCCTTTTTGTGAGGTCGAAACACATATTGTAGACCCCCTAGAAGCATATCCGCAAAAAGTTCTTGTACAAGTCCTCCTTGTAGAAGATTTACTAACAGCCACTAATTGCGAGGAACTCCAGAGGACCTTTGGAGTTCACCAAACGGCCCAATATTTTATCGTGCATATAGGATAGGCATACGTCAAAGGTCGAATTTGAATCGACGATCCAGCTTTTTTAAATGACAGAAAGTACGCATTTCCGATCCTATTAGTTCTAATGGGCCTGAAAACATTTTAGTACCCGGTATATTTAAGCGTCTGCCAAAAATCATTGTTTGCGTTAATAGTTAACAGACTACGGCTAATCTATAACCAGTGACTAAGTTCTAAAATGGCATATTTTTAACTACCACGGTTGCTCGGTGGTTAGGGTATCGAAGTCACAATTGTAAGGTATTGGGGTTGAGTCTCAAACGATGTTTTGATTTTTTCAAATCACCTAACTTCAACTTTAGCTCGCCGTGTTCAGCTGGCTTGAATATCATTAAGCTGCCTACTAATTATTATTGTATTTTGTGCGGATATATTTGCAGATGAAGAAAGAAAAATCGCGTCTACTTCCGCAACCTACAATTGTTTTTGTAGCCCCTTAAATCGGCGCATTCTTAGGAAGAGAACAACGCACTGTTATAAATGTGTCCTAGGCTCAACAGTAGGTTGAACCTGTTTCCCTGTGAAAGTCGACTTCATACCAACAATCAGTACTCGCTTGGAAACTTCATAATCCAGCACAAAACGTGAGCGGTTTCACTGACGTTTTATTAACAGTAAATGAATGGGCTTATCTAAAAACCGCATTCATCTTTGGACAACAGATTAGTTGATTGCACTAGCTATTAGCTTAGGTAGAAAAGAAGCGGACCGAACTGCGCTTTGATCGTTGACAAGGAACAGCATGGGCTTTCGGGCTTACCTAACGCCCCCAGTGCCCCACACCTTTTACTAACTACCTACTCATCGCACAATCCACCATGCAAACTCCAGCAGTTCATTGCTCACAGATTTCTTATGTATAAGGATTTTGTTGTCGTTGTTGTCGCTGAATAAATCGCGTTATAATTAACATATAATATACCCAGACTAACACCATTAATGAAGTTCCGTGTCAACCTGTAATATCTCTAATGGCAGTTTAGAGCCGTCGGTTATACCGCGTTGTTCCTGTCTGACTAGTCAACCTAATACACCGATTTGAGAGGTTTAGAAGACAGAATGCCTTACAAGTCTTTGGCAGACTCGACTCGTATCTTCTCTTACTACATTGTGTACTTTAGTTTACAATAACATTAAGCCCAAGGAGTTCAACCAGGTGTAACTTCGAACGTCTATGTTTCAAAAAGTAAGGTGGGTATCTGTCTTGGATACATCCAACCTCTTCTCTCATTGTAAAACTGCCTTTCCTTAATAAAATATAACGCCTTACTCTCGACGAAATAACAATGAACCTTTTTATTCATAAGACTTTGATGTAATAGGCAATCATCCCATCAGAACGCGTGAAGGGATACAGAGCTAGTGTGTGTCGTTTCATTCCACATTTAATGACGATGAACAGTTCCAGCCAGGTTTCGAAGCTTATGTACATGTATGTTTGACCAGCGTCGCCCTTTGTTTGTAATGTATGCTAAATGGTTCGAAGTGTGTCATGGCCTTCGGGGGAAGTATCGGCTCTACATTCTACAAGACGGCTTCATTTAAAGTTACCCGGGACATGACAATGCAATTCTCAGGTCATAAGTGGGCAAGCCCTCTGGTCCCCTTTTCTGCTTAGATCTGATGCAGATTCTGTTGCAAGATCCTAGTCTAAAAAAAAATAGCCCGAAACCGCCACTGGGCATTACAAAAGATAAAACCTTATCGCAAGAAAAATAGGCAGTTAATGACTAAAGTAGATTAACAGTTAAAATAGCTGATGCTCCAATCGCAACTCTAGTTTTATCCTAATTGAAAACTTTTTTTACAGTTGATGTACAATAACATAAATAGATCTAAGGTGTTGCAGAGGTGCATCTCTTTACACTGCGAATTACCATAATGAAACTTCTACTGTATTTCCCCTTCTTTCTTTCCCTACACTTCGAATCAAAACGTATTAATTATGCATCTATTTTTTTTTATATATTATCTACCTATACATTTATAACCATAAAAATTTCAGTCGGATTTGGCCGCAATGTAGCGAAGACATAGTAAAAGTGAAAGAGTCGTGCAGCAATCCCTAGCTGAAAGACCCCACTTTTCTATCTATATTTAGCAAGCGCTGAATCGTGTTCGTTGGGCTATTTGTCCTTTCCTCTAGCAGAATCAGGCTTCCGTTGACTAAAATAGAAATTCACGTTATTTTTCAGTAGTAGCATGTCTGCCAAAAAATGATTAAGATACATGCGCGAGATACACCGTAGTCACCGCCTTTTATAGCTCTACTTTAACCCCATCGCTGTTACTTGAATACAGGCGCCAACATTGGCAGAAATAGCTGTTGCCGGTAAACACTGAGATTAAAAACTGGGCTGAGCACGGAAAACTTTTGCCCAGTTGTAGTTAACCAGTAGGGCACTAAACTAATACGTGTAAGTGCATTTTGCTTGAGACTTTTACCAATCAAGAAACACTAGTATTTGATGAGCGCTTTGTCCAAGCAAAAGTATCTACAAACCACTGGTCTAAGACAATGTCTTGTTATCCATAAGTCCTGGTTCATGCTCACGCTCTATAAATTCAATCCGGCAACCTGCCCTCAGTTTTGCTGCGTCGTCCATGATATGCCCGATACTTATTCGGGCTAGTCCAGCTAAGAAAACATTTAGTGATTCTATATATCGTGTAAACCGACGCGTGGTGAAAGATCGACTTATTCTTAGATTACGCAGTCTTTTCAAGATTTCACGGCGATATCTCTTTAGTGGCAATAGAACTACTCGGCATCAATTCATAATAATACACAACTCAATCTCCAACAGCCAAGTATCCATTTTTTTTTTTTACCTAGATCTTGCAAGCTTCTTCTGTTTGTACTCGCCTTCAGACGATCGTTCGTTTGTCACCGCGCTGTGTTAGGTGTTTGTGGAAACGGGCTTGATTAAGTCCAACTCCTCTTCGACTGCATTAGGGTCCCGGGAAATTGTTGACGAATCCGATTAGCCGCAGTGAAATAGGTGCCCCTGCATCAGCTCGCCGATGACGACTCGGCAATCCTCCAGTATCAGCTTTTTGTTTTTCTTACATATTCGCCTGCACGAATCACGGCAAATCGTCCATAACGAGAACTACTTGCAACCCCCTTAGCCGATAGCAAGATCGTTGGCACCGTTCGTACACTCAACACTGACTCATTGGCTGGTCCCCGAAGGTTGCCTGCTGTCGGGTATCGCTTGAATGAACGATTTCGCTTTCAACACAGGAAATGATGCACGCGTTTTAGATATTACTCTATTTTTGTTTTTCAACAAGTCGGCAGGTACCCAAAATCGATGTATGATTTTCAAAAAATCGACGACTTTTACTTTGTTTACTGAGCTTCTGCAGGTACATTTTCCACCATTTAACGTTTTTCATTGCGGAAAAAGTAAAACGGGCTTGTCTTGCTGTCTATCGTTGAGTGATTGGTGACCTTTTATACGAAAAAATTTTCTAGATATATAACAGACAATCGGTAATTTTGTTAGTGCTGCTTGAGCCATATAAGACAAGCACCATCCAGCCTAATTTTTAGCAATACGTTTGGACAATAACCATTCTCCATAGCAGAATTAATCTAGCTGGACAATACTATGTTCTTGCTGTCGTGGGTGCATTTAAGCCGATTGACGTAAATGAGCACTTACTTTTACTTAGTTTTCGTCTTCAAATATTACGAAAAATTAAGGATTTTGTCTCTATAGACTGTATATAGGCTTCGCTAGATCTGTAATTGGGCAGCCATGAAAAAAAATCAAAGAAAAACGAAATATATTATCACTTTTTTGACGTCACAGCGTGAAAGGTATTTTTCTCTAGTAATCAGCCGATTTGATCATCTACGAATTAGACATAATCAATCAGACATGTTTGGCAATTGAAGTTTTGTCAGTTATAGTTTGCTATGTGATTGTTTCTGCATTTTAATATTTAGTACGAATGACTTAGGGTAAGTGAGAACAATTTGGTAACACATGTGTAACACAACTATTTCAACAAACAAACTGTAAAAGTAGACACAAAAATAATACTCGACAAGTTCCTAAAGTACTCGTACGTACTTACGTAAAAAAATACGTGCACTCTGTGGGTGTAAACACAGTTGCATGGTTGTAAACAAGAGCTTATAGCACGCTCAAACTGACTGATCAAACATGACAACTGAATACGACCATGATAAATAGTGAACAAGCCGGTTATTACTAGTATTCTTTTACAAACGATAGAAATCTACCTATTGTCATCTAGAACCCAACAGGCAGGACGCGAATCTAAACGTATAGATATGTAATATATACGTACACCTTTATTTACATATTTTTTATGCTGCTACATTATCTATATACATACGACATTATTGCCTGAGTGCTGAATATGGCCACGATACCGTCTAACTTTTTCTTATGGTACATAGAATTAAGTTGCTAATAGCGTAATAATGGATAGCGTGTGCAACGAAGGCTACACACGTTTACCATAAGTTTAGCTTAGTCAACTAATCTTAGCGACACGCTGTGGTTTAGGTTCGAACCCACAACGCATAAACAGACACAATTCATCGTTTTTTTACTGGGAGCCAATCAACCGCCTGATGGAATGCCTAACGGTAATACCGCGCGTAAAATTCAAAACAGAGAGGTGTCACCGTAAGAAGATTTAATAACTAATTGCATAAAAATAATCTCTAGTAAACTTCTATACGTCAAAAACAAAGGTGAACGGGATGATTCGAAGCAACACTGCCGTATGCTGTTCATAAGATACATTTACGACAATTTCATAACAAGTTATCCACAACTATATAATAAAGCGCGGTATTGATGTTTGGTATAGGCTATTAATGATGGTTTGTGTTTAAACGGAAACCTTAGAAATGGGTTCAGTGGTCTGTGATCAAAATCTTGTGTCAGAGAAAATATAAACATTTAAGAAACAATTTGTGTTTTATTTGTATATAGGTTCATTGTTGTTCTTTAATAGTTTCTGCTAAACTCATAAATATTATCCAGCTTATTTTACGAACATGTTACTTGTCTTTAAAGTACTTCTCGATATTCGGTAAAGACATTAAGCGGATTGATTAATTCATTCGGAAGACGTAGGGACGTAGGCGTACAGAGCGACGACCACACAAACCAGTTGACAGCTTTACATGTATATCATGAATTAAAGTGTTAATTTTTTCAACGAGGTATGTTGTAAGGTACAAGTTACCGAATAAAGTTAGCGAAAGCATGACAGTTAATCTCAAGGACGCTGCAAATAGTTGAACTATATTGAAAATTAGGTAAGCTATATAGCTTGCCCCAGCTGATCTATTGATCGTTGAGCTAGAGCGAAAACCTGCCGAAATGCTGGGCACAAGTCAAGAAATATTTGAGGTGTTCAACTTACTTCAGACTTTCCCTCGCACCACGTGTTTTCCTAAAGCAGACACTTCAGTTAGTCGTTACCGTAGAAACCTAGGGAGAATCAACTAAAAAAATCTCAAGAGCATCATCGCGGCTATCGACCGTTGTTAGGCTGACGTGATATGAAAGACATAACATTTTTTGGCTTAATAATAACTACGGAATACGGAGGAAAAATCTGTCGCATATTTTTGACTTTCTGTCAGCTGACGAGTTCAGGCTAAACTTGACCTTTTTCGACCTCTCTCATAATGCTAGTGAAATGACTGTAATCTCGTAGCAGTTGAACTCGGGAAAAATCAAGGACGAGCCATGAGAGTTATCGGTCGCGATAGCAAGCTCAGCATAACAGAAAAACAGACTGTGGAGGGGACCTGATTACGTGTTTTGTTAGAAAGGAAATCATTTTTCCGTTGGGTAACATATTTTGAACAAAGAAGGTGTCTCCACTCATCGAGGTAGTTCGAGAAACGATAACGTGGGATGTTTGTAGCAAATTTTTATACGAGCAACTATAGTTCATCTTAAATATAATCTATTTAAATGTATTGTAAAAAAACTAGTCGAAGTTCCAAAATGATAAAGCCGCTTG
>NW_019213912.1:50331-55078 GCF_002532875.2 Varroa jacobsoni | reverse complement strand
CTCTCTACATATATATATATATAATATATATGTAGAGAGAGAGAAAAGTACTAAACATTGCGGAACGCGCCGGGCCGGTCACGCCTCGCATTTTGACCTGAACCACAACGACAAAGCGGTTGATACGCAACGTAGATAGGCTGAAACGAACAAAGTCATTTTGTTTCGTCTCTGGAAAGATATGCCAATAATGGCAAAAAGGCGAGCAAAAATCATGTTATAACGTGCGACGCTCAACCCCAATAGATTGACCTACACAACGATGCATTATCAGCCCACGAGCCGTCGGTCGTTCTCGGCAACGACATGATCACTGCGCTTGGTACCATTCTTCCTTTCCAGCGTTTTGCTGAATCTTACACGCTACGTTGCGCTTCATAACCTTCCACACCCTCATGCCCCGATCCGCTCTAACCTTCCTACACCTTAAGGCTAACTATTATTTACATCCACGTTGCGGAATCGTCGACGCACGCCTCGCATTCGAACACAGCGCAGTCAGTCTAGTCCAGTCCGACAAACAGACAAACAAACACCCGCCATTCAGACAGACACATGCACACTTAAATGTAAAGACGAAATTAATGCAAATCAGCTTAAAGTTATACTGAGTTAAGTGTTCGTTATCTTTACAGTTTTTATCGACCCTCAGTATCATCATCATCATCCACATTATACTCGCATGAGACCGATTGACGGTGACCTGAGTCCTTTAGAAGAACAGTAGAAGAAGTCATATCAGTAGGAAGAATTAATGCTGTCGATAGTGAGCACTTGTATCCCTCTTGAAGAAGACGGTTTCGACAAATGGTACCAATGCCAAACGCAAAAGAAAAGAATTTAGAAAGGAAACCTTTGAAATGGCTTTTACAAAATTTTGTTGTTGCTGGCGCTGTTGCTGGCATCCTGGCGAGAAGCTTACGTGGTCTGACAGAAAAACGGTACTCTAAAAGACTAGTAAAGAACATGGCAAGGCGCAATGGGCATTTATGAACAGGCAAGTAGAAACCAAACAATGCACAAAATGGACCGTACATAAAGATATTGAAGAAAAACTTTCACAAACACTGTATGAGCGAGCTTTTCAGTTTCAGAGTATTTTCGTATGCTGAACACCAGCTAATGACAAATATTGTCGACCAATTGACAAAGAAACAATAAATATACAAAATATGCTTTGAGCTCATAATTATTCGGTTGCCTAAAACAAGTAAAACCAGGTGTCGGATGATTGAGTCCCGGCATCGCATTGTAAGATTACGACATATAATAATGTAATAATGAGTCATACTCCACGCATTATGTTGTCATGTATAGATGAAAATGATTCATATTCATCGATGGTATGCATATAAAATGTAACAAATACCATGGTTATTATTATTACGTATTGCTAAATTTATACACAACAAAGTATGTACACCGCTCCTGGCAACACGATACTCGATGTCTGATGATTGCTGAACATTGCCGCAGTCAACGAAACCGCTGATACTCGTCATATCATCCATAAAGCATCAAAAATGACCTCGGATCTCTGCAGTTTAACCTTTGAGCCAGTATTCGTGCCATCACTTGTCCAGATACCGGATGCAATTTACAATTTCGGACAATGGCGGCCGCAACAACAGCACCACCCAAAAAGGAATTTAGAGGATTCATTCTAGTTGCTTTCTAGGTAAAGCTCCAGTTAACGAGTCTCCTTTCGAAACAAAATTTGATAATTTTGTTGTCACTCATTTTCTGAGCTGGCGTCATGTTAGTCTATAATAACGTTTCCTACTGTTGTTCTATTCAAATAAGTAACCAAATAAAATATTGGTGAGCGTTTCCCTTTTTGCCTTCATATGAATATCGACCCGGACAACGCACGCAATGTTCAAGACCTAAAGAAACATAGACAATGCATTCCTCTGGCGCAAGTGGTTGTTCAACCATGTTACTTATCTCTCAGGGCAAACCTTAGTCAACATCTGCCGAACTAATTACATGTCCAGTCTACCCGTGATTCGAATTCATAGCGAGTAGTATTATCGAATCAAGCTTTCCAAAAGTACCTCATCACCCATTGAAACTTGCATTCTGTCTCAGGTCAACGCACGCACTTACCGCTCATACATACACAAGACGACTCCAACCGCATTCTGGTAGCCCTCTCGCTAGTTTCGTCTCTACTCATTCTCTATAGGCCGACTATAATTATGTATATATATATATATATGTATTTATGGATATATTCGCATATGCAATCCACTGAGCCGGGCCGCCGTTAAACTTTGGCGTACTCACAAGACCACAACAACACGCTTGTCGTCATATGACCATTATGCCTCTTATTCGCATCACATTACCCCACACCATTCTTATATCTTATTTCTTAGTGGGCCGAGTTCTGCTGCAGACATACTCTTTCACACAAAGCGTCTGCCCACCGAGCCTCTAACTGTCCTCTATGTGTCCACTCTATCATGTTTTTATCTTCGTTATAATAATACATTACTTATCCTTACTTTAATAATAATATTAATAATATTCTTATGCTCATCATTTCACATCAGTGTTTTTGAAGTCGCTTCCTTCTTCGATCATCGTCAATGTCGTCGATCGTATCCATCATTTACGTTCATTCATTTTGCTATGTTTCCATATATCTTTATACTGCGTAATTATATATTTATTTCCTTTCTAATGATGTCTCAAGGCGGTGAAGGTTTTCTTTCTCTGTTTATTTTTTTCCTGTTTTGGCCCTCTTCTTCCCTCCCTCAAAGTTTTGTCGTCATCGATTAAGCCACGAACTCTTGGTTTAAATGTACTCCTAAATGTAGTATCCAAGATCCGATTATATTTGATCGCTACCTATCACTCGTCCGGTCCGTAAATATGTCGCCATAATAACATTATTATAGTACTCGTGAAACGCCACGTACTGAAGCCGGTCCAGCCGCGTACTCAGGCGCCGCTCATGTACATTAATTGTACATGCATGGATCGGGTCGAATCAAGCTGGGTTGGCCTTCACATCAACTTCGAAAAGAAGCAGGAAGTGGACCGATATGATGATGTCCTTTTTCTTTCGCTTCAACCGGTAACACAGCGTAGGGTATACATGTGAAAAGGAGAGCCGCGAACTCCCTTCGATAATATGCAATGACCCTAAGCAACTCTTTTTTTGTGATTAGCTATATGGTAATTGGTCTTCAGTTTTCATGATTTGTTTTATCTCTCAGCAGAGCCTTTACTTGTTGTCACTGTTGTTCTTGCTGTTGAATAAGTGCTGCTGCTGCTGCTGCCATTACTACCACTACAACTACTACCCGACCTTATTCCCAACAACAAGAGCCAACGTTTGCAAACCAATGCAAGCTGTATATTATTATTATTACTAGTATCGAACAATGGCTGCTGAACGGGCAGACGGAAGTAAGCTTATGGGAAGAGGCAATGCATGTGGCCAAGGCAAATTAAACGGCTAGGGGAAAGGGTGGGAAAAGGAGGGCGAGAAGCTAACGCCAGTTGTTGCTATTGTGATGTCGTTGTTGGTCAGGGAGTTATTCATCATCAACTTCAAAGTTCTAGAGAAGAAATCCGCCATTGCCGCGCTGAAGCACAGCTACAATGGAATCTTTCAATTTCATATTTTCAATTATATATATATATATATATAGTAATTATTATATATATAGAGAGGTGTTATGTATGTATAGATGTATATACATGTCTCTTCAGTCTTTCTACGATGCTTGCTTTTATATTCATCATCATGATCTACATCAGCATCTTTTTATGTCTATCAATTATCTATATCTCGTTTAGAGGGTGGGCGATGTAGTTCCCGTTGTTGTTGTTGATTTATTACCAAAAAATGGCCTACCAATGCAACACCATAAGCTTGCAGGTAGTAAAAGTTAGTACAGTATTATTATTGTTATTATTAATATAATAAAGTAAAAAAAGGAGTGCCCTAAAATAAAATCAATCACTAAATAAACGCTGTGTCATCATCATTATGCCTACTGCAATCGACATGCACAGTCGTTGACTGGTTAAACAGGCGGCCTGTCAATCAGTCTTTCAATAGTCAATCGTCGTTGAATCAATCAGTCAATCGTCACGCAATCAATCAGTCAGTCCGTCCATCCATCTGTCTGTATGTCCGTCCGTTTTTTCGTCAATCATCGTCATCACAATCATAGTATCATCGTATTCACATCCGCCTCAAGCTTCCTTCCTCGATCAATTAAACAAGTAACCCGTTAATCAGATATTAATTAGTGAATTAATGGACGGCGACCGAACCGCCAGCAGCTGAATCACGATTGCTATTCAGTCAATCAGTTGGTCATCAGCCACCTATCAATTAATCAGTCAATCAATTATTTTCAAAAATCAATTACTGAGCACATCGAGAAAGTTCGTCGAGTTGTTTAGTTGGTTAGCTAACTAGCTAATCGATCGATCGCTGCCGATGCCACCATCCATCGGCGCCGTCAATCATTTGTTTTTAATACCCTTACACTTTTTGTTTTACTTCCATTAGTGTTCTTATTATTAAATCGAGGCCATAAGTTTCAACCCATTCTCTTTTTTTTAAGAATATGTTGGTGTTTGCTTCTGTTTGTCGTTTCGCATTATTCCGTCCTCATCGTTATTATTGTTGTAATTAATAAATTCATATGTTATTATTTTTTATAGTGGTTTGTCTGTGTTTGTTGTCGCATGTGCAACCGCGCTGAAGTTGTATTTATAT
>NW_019213912.1:15038-50231 GCF_002532875.2 Varroa jacobsoni | reverse complement strand
ATATAGAACTTCTAAAACACGGTATTCAGGTGGGCCATACGCTGCAGACGAAAAATGACTAATGTGTGTGCGTGTATATACATGTATTTGGGAAAAAAATCTCGTGAAAGAAAGGGTTACATAAATATTGAATAAAAGATACAATGTATTAATACGTGTACAGAATTGGTGTTATTACTTGTTTTCCGGAAAATATATATGCACATATATATAGCGTGAAGCTAATTTTAGCACGAACCAACGGGCTAAAAGAGTCCCAACATGATTCGCTACTATGGAAAAAAACATCAGTAAAATAGCCTTCTGTTGTGTGGCCGAAATGAAGACACTAGAATTCTTTATCAATTCATCAATCTACAAAGTGGAGATCTACATGGACTAGATATATGAGCCACTAATTAAGTGAAATCAATAATGGAACAAAATTAAAGGGGAAGTGCTTTTCTTAGTATGGGGTGTGGTTAATACTGCGTATATCGTTCACTGGCAAATTAAGAGGTTCACATGGAAATCTATCGGACAATGTGTTTGGGTATTGGTCTAGCCACGAGTTACATTTCTCTTGAGGAGAGCTCGGGAACGGTTCTTCAATGCCGACCTTTGCGATTATGAATGAGTCTACTACAAATAATTATCCATGGCAAGTCGAATTGTGCTAATTGCGTTGCAAAGACATTGTTTACAGCAACGACACGTAACACAATGAGCGGAAAACTACGACGAGTTTAACAAATATACACATATATACAATTTTACACAGCCGAGTTTTATTCTGAAGCCGATTATTTATTCCAATTTTTTGTGAAATAAGCATTGACGGAATCTAATTTCATATATATTCCCGAAATTCAGTAGCTCATCGTGGCTGTTATATATTCATTTTCATATATAAAGGCTTCATATAACTGATCGTAGTGACTTTTATTGAACATAATTTCCTTTCGGCTTGTCCCTAAAGTGTAGGTCTGACATAGGTGAAGCGGTCATGGTTAGAGGCAATAATTATTGCAGTAAATTTTTCATCAATGTGCTATCAAAAAATTCTAATTTAGTTATATTCAATTAAATGTAATCGACAATGTTGTAACGAGCGCCTAGATAAATTGGGACGAAAAATATATTAAAAAATGCACTCGAACTTTATGGAAAGAGCTCATATGTTAACGAGAGTGTCTCTTCTTAGCATGAATCAAACTTAAGTAGAGTTTAAGTTAAACTATATTTTGATTGTTACAATTAAGTCAACAAATGACGGCAGTAGCGCTAATCAAGTTTAGGAATCGCTTTATCTAAGCAAAGCAAAGATTTCCAGCTTCTGCATAATGTCAAAAAAACATTTCTACTGATCTCCGAAACGATCGATGTTGGAAATAGAAGTCATCATGGAAGTGCTAAAAAAACAGGTATATGCCCGACAGCCAAATACGACTAAAATAATGTACGGGTGATGGAATGGCATATTCTGTAAGATTTCGTGCCGTGAGCTAGCCTGTTTGTTGCCAATAAGCGTATTTATCTAGATTTTGGTACTTCATATAGGATCAATTGACACCAGTATAATGGTTACGATTTGGAACGTTTGGACTGTATTCTCGATATGTCCCCTCTATGTCGAACTGTTCCTCGATATGTACGCTCAGAAGCATGCCTTTGCAAAAAATTAACGTTTTTGAAAAACTGTACTGAAAAAACTGAGCTTTTGTATTAGTTTTTACACATTTTTCTCTATTGTCTTTAGTATCAGATGAGTCTCTATTATACCACATAGACGATTCAATAATTTAATTAATTGACCCTCTTTTTAAGCAAAGGAGGCATTGCCTACAACTTCTGTAGTTGCCTTTCCCAGGAATGGTTCCAATTAACCGGAACAATCGACATTAGCAATCATGCTACCTTCTGGAAACAAACGCAGAAAAAAATGAACAACTGGGTCTGATGATTTCTCATTTATTTGGCAATTAATTAAGCAATTTTTCCTACTCTTCGCAACCGCAAACCTTGTTCCGAAAAGATTTTACACGTGGTTCTTTTTTCTACGCCGAACTTTATAAATACATTTGTTTTTGGCCAACTGTTGATTTCGCTTAATTGTTTTGTTTGTTTTATTCGGGCAGTTAATATTATCGTTTGTAAGCGTTTCTTATTTATCAGCACTAAAAAAATTAAACGTAGTCTGGAAGAATGCATTGTAATTTATTTATCATTATTTAGTTGTGACTCTGCTACTATACTTAAAGGTGACTATTAATGATGTTGATATCCTTATCCTTTGTTTTATACTACGAGGGCACGAGGGGCGTGATAGCTTGACCCACCATTTCGGTTCTACGTAAACCTGCTGCAATTATTGACCCAAACTTAGTAAAGTGTATGGTTGATCACTGAAACGGATGAGAGTTACTCATTCTCGGTGCCCTTCTTTATACACTAGATTTATGGAAAACGATTTTTCTCTAATTACTAATTTCAGTAAAAGTTCTGTCGATTCGAACATGTAAAATGATCATATATATATATATATATATATATATATATATATGCTTCACAACGTATTACTCGACGACGTATGCGACTTCTTTCGTACTTCCCAATTACATCGATATATTTAGGCATTCATACATAGACAATGTGGTATGTCTAATAAATGGTTTTGTCTTCCGTCGACTGTTGCTAGCACTGGGTTCGTCATTCGTTCACTTTTCAGTGCAGGAATATACTAAGATTGCAGATAACCTTTTTATGCTATGATCGATTACAGAGGTTGGGGTCTGCTAAAAAAATTAAGCTATCTACAGAATAGTACTAATTATCTTGTTCATCATAAATTATGTGAAATTTTTTCTATAATACATAAATTTACTTTAAATAAATGAAGCGTTCCTGTTTTCATATTTGCTGATATTGTCTACAGTTCGTCTTACGGCGGTAAGACGCTTTTGAAAAAGATCAAAAGTGTTGTATACGATTATGAAAACATGTAGCTTATTGATTTGTGTCGCCTTTATAGATGACGGGTCAATATCAGCAAGTAGACGCCGGAGAAAGTGCCAGAACATTAGGTCCGATAATCTTACCCTTCTATAACTGCACGCAAGTTAATCTCAGAAACATATAGACAGAGTAAATTTCCTTAACAAGTTCATATAGCATTGCATCCTCTGCCAGCAGTTACTTTGAACGGAGTCTGCTAAAAGCCTAAAACCAAAGCTACAGTGTCATAGTGTCAACGTGATCACAGCGGTAATGCAATAGCCGTATTTAGTTCCGTTTGTTTTACCGATACATTATACAAATGGAGACGGACACAGAGACAGATGTGCATGCTAGCCCCGTGTATTGAAGCCGACATTCATAAACACCGGATTACTTAAGTGGTTGAGAAGGAAGCTAGATGGTTACGTGTGGAGAAGACGCGGGACATATTTGTTAACGTAGTTCACTTTTTTCGTCTCTCTTCCTGCCTAAGATGCGCGTTATTACGTGTGTGGCTAGTCTACTGTTGCTGCTATAGTCACTAACAGAAGAGCGACTGAAGCGAAGAGCGAATTTGTTTCGTGTGTCGCGAGAAATAAGTGAAGTGATAATATGTATGTATGTCTTACCGGACGTCCACAGTAAACCGTACTCGTTTGGTTTTCAATATAGTAAACATTGCCAAACCTGCCAATGGTAGCTGAAGTTCGAATAATCATTTCAGGTATGTCGTACATAATAGACGGCTCAGCAGAAACGATCGTTTATTGCATTGGGGTATGACTTCAGTAATTCAAGTAGGGTAGTTGCGTGACGATGTCTTAAAGCCTTGTTTTATGTATGGAGATTCAAAGTACAATTGTTTTATGCCTTCAATTTTGATAAAATGTTAACAGGTTACGTAGTTACTACACCATATCCAAAAACCAAAAATAAAGGACTCGGACCGTTACTGTTCGTACTAGCCATTGATTCGCACCTTCACTATAAGTTCACTATAACTCTAAGCAACGAATTTATCGAGAGAATCCAATCAGATGGATGCAATAGCGAGGTATTTTTGAATCCATTATCACTAATTTTGAGATTCATTCTCAATGTTTACCTATGAAAGTGAAGAGAGAAGGAACCCAGTTTTCATCAGTCGGCTGAAAAGTTTAATGCAGGTACAGACAAACAGATAGAAAAACACGCAGCAATTTTCAACCTACAAATCATATTAACAACCATAATAATAGCAATAATCATTATTACTATGATTAATACCACCATTTCGTTATTTTTGTTTTTACCATTAATGACATTTCAAACACAGTATTACAGGCGCTCATTTAATAACATGATCAATCTCGGAGTTCATCTAATGGAAGGGTTTCAGAATAAATGGTAAAGTCGCTAACGTATTACTATTCCTATTATAACTTGGTTGGCGTCGGAAGCCATCTTTTCCTGTTTTGTCCTGACATACTAAACTAATTCGTTTATTTAGCTTTTGTTATTCCCACAGATAGTATTAGCTTAACTCAATGACAAATATATATTTGTCAATCGATCTTTTTCACCTACTTAAATATGTACAAATCTCATATAGAGTCTACTACCTGCTTCCATCAAAGGGGAAAAAAGAATTTAATTATAGAATAGAGATACTATGTACATGTATATTTATAGCACTTGCAATAAGGATATTATTTTCGGTGTTAGTATTGGTCCAATCCTTACGCACTGATGAGATGCAGTAACTAACGTTCCTTCGCTAAAACACCACAGCACACTTCGCTATTTCTTCTAGATTTCCCTACTGTCCTGCAGATTTGCCTTTCACCCGTCTGTCGGGAACATACTTCGTTTCTCTGTATATACGTATGGCTGTGTGTGTGATACGGCTTCACTCGCCTGTGGTTACGAATTTTCTGATTTCACGTTGTTGGATTCTTACCTTTTTACACCTATCTTCCACTCATGTATTCGTCAGTCTTTCCTATATCCACCATAGCTATTATAATCGTTGCTTGTGTCTCGACCCTTGCTTATTTTTATATATCTAATATGAATTCAGCAAAAGCTGTCTATCTTGGCCTGAAGAAAGCTTGACAACGACTTTCTCCTGAACAGTCGTTAGCATAGGTTGTCAATTCGATCAGACCAGACTTGATTTTGATTGATAACATTCGTTTCCATAAGCGTAAATAGGAATGAGCGACACTTTTCCCAAATTCGATAGATCTTTCGTCTGGCTGATATTAGATGCTCCTACAAATAGTTGGTCATATATGGATTCGAGTTGAACCGTATGCCGTTTCATGCCAAGCAGCAGTCTGGGCTTTTTCGCTGTTAGTCTGCATCAGATATGAATGAGACCGTATGCGCGGCTGGTAGATGCACTAATGTAGCTACCAGGTCGCAGCATCACATGATACTAGAATTGAACACATGATTCTGTGCATTGTTGGAGACAGGTCTTGTTCCTAAAGTGAAGAAAAACACATTTTTTTTTCTAGGCCTCGTAGTAGGATCAGGCTTGAAAGTAAAATGTCTTCATCATCAGCATAATAATATCGACGAGCGTGCGATGAACGGGGTTGATCATGAATATGACGATGAAGCTTACATTGTTGGAGATTTCTCGAGTGACGACGCCTGTCTTCTTAAAACAGCCAGATATTATCCTTTTGCAGCATATACAAGTGGTGGTAATGTTAGTTGTGATGTATTTACTGATAAAATGATAGATAGCACTCGTGGTATAATGTGTTTACGTGGTGAGTTCGACCGCAATGAAACGTTTCAGACGCTCAAGATACTGCGAGTACAGTTCCACATCGTTGTGTCCGGCGCCCTCAACCTAAAAAATCAAAGATCAATATAAAAGCGTCGTAAAACGTCTATTCAAATCGGTTGCTTAAAGATCTGTGATTAAAATGTAAATAACATGGATAAAGTTATTATTTCGTACTTATTCGAGCAATTAGAATCTGACCTCTGCGAAGTGATAAGGCATTGAATAATTTTCAAAAACAAATCTAGTGATAAGTTATGTTGCCTAGCTTTTCCGTTTGTACTTCTATACCCGTACCTTCAGTTGTACTTAAACGACGACTGTAACAAATTGGTAAAGAACATTACTCTTGAAGGATCAAGCACGGCTTTCGCTAGTTACATCTGCCGGAAAATGCCATTTGTTAACAGTAGGAACTTCAACTGCACCTCTTTCTAACTTATTTTTCAAATTTTAAAACAGGTTAATTTTAAATCTTAGGTTAGGTGTAACTTAAGCTTAGGCTAAATATATCATTTGACTTAAAAGTACGTAACTAACACATAAAATGTATGTATATATCACAGCAGCTTAACTGGAACTCTCACAGGAAGTTTCGTTCCGCGATTATGTCTAAGTAAAAATGATTAAGATTTTTTGCATGTCTTAAATGTGTTATTTCTAAGATATAATTAGTTATACCTTTCATTGGGTGTATAAACTACTTACAGAATACTTGTTAATAAATTTTGCAAATTTTAAAAGCAAAACAAAGGTCGCAAGAATACAGGGGCTCAAAGTACCAGAAATGTTCAAAAGATCAAACGAAAACGCGAAAGGTCTAACCGTCAGAGGTTATTGCACGGTCCAATTGGCAATTGATATTTTTATTCTAAAACGGCTGTCAATTCCTATAAATCTGGCAATGACTTGAATTCTTGATTTTTAGCAACATCGAAGTTCCTGATCTTGTTCGGAAAGAATCTTTATGGAAATATTAGATAGCAGTAGATCTTCGCTCAAATTTTGAAGATGACGAATTGTTGTTCGCCATGACGGGTATGTCATTTTATACTAGAAGGAAATTGGCCTTCACCTGGTATCAGGAGTAGCGAGTAAAGGTACGCCGGTCGCAGAAAATAGCCCATCAAATTTTGTCCGGATTCAAGTGCCGTGTATATATACATACAGCAAATAAACAGGTGCAATACTAACCCATAATGGTTCGACAGGGCGCGGGCATTTTTCATAGATAGCAAGACCGTGACTAAAATCAATCAGCTCATCTTCAGTACCGTGGATCACAAGCACTGGCGAGGATATCTTGGGGATCTTGTCGATCGAGGGAAACGCATCAAAGAACCACGTCCGTTTTGTTTGTGGGAATGCAACGCGCATTCCTGACATTAGCGGCGAGTGCAAAACGACAGCTCCAACCTATGAAATTCAAATCGAATATGACAGTAAAAATTACATCCTCAACGTAACTATCAATGATAGAATATGAAGACAGGAAGACGTCTAGTTGGTTAACAGGCCTAGTTACATAAATTTGCTTTCTATAATTATTAACCCATACCAGATGAGCATGTAAGAACGTATATTAATAGGTTTATTTAAGAACAAATGCATACGGTCGTGTACTAAGTAGCTAAAAATCCAAGCAGTTTTTCGGTGACAAACGCATGACAGTTATATAGCTATATATATTATTAATTAGTAGAAATGGAAACAAACTCCTCGTTAGTACAGCTTTTTTGAAATTTTTGCAGTCAAGTTTTAAGCCAACAGATTTTTTTTCATTAACACTCACACCCTACTAACCTCATATCTACTTGCAAGATCAACTGTGGGCACAGTTCCAATGGACTGCCCGTAAAGGATGATGTTCTCCGGCGAAATCCCGTACCTCGTCCGTAATGCTTGCCATGCAGCATCGATATCTGCATAGAGATTCTTTTCTGATGGTTTTCCCGTTGAAACTCCGTAGCCCGAGTAATCGTAAGAGAAAATGTTGCAATTGATCCTGGTAACAAATAAAAGCGCAATTGAAAAATGACCGTTACTAATGTACCATTACATTGCCTGACGAGTAAGAAGGGAATTACCTTTTCTACTAAGAGAGAATTGAACAGAATAAACGCAGCAATTTTATCCCATTCGACGCTCTGAACTGAGTAAAATTACTAGTGGAATGTTTATATATATATATATATATATTAGAAAAAGTAGGCTATATGGATTACTTTGTTTTTTTTTGTAATGAAAGGTAGACTTTAAGAATAAATGCCATCAAACCTTTTGAGTTATGAAATTCATACGAGTCAGAAAGTTAATACAAATCGCGTTACTGGATTTTTTATGAACTAAATTCCAAACTATTTGGGACAACTATTTGCTTCGTAATTTATCGCACTTATTGAACGTTAAAGGAACAAAATATTTACAATTTTACCGATACAAAGCTTCATTTTCCAAAGTCGATCAGGTCGCGTCTTTTAAAAGTTATTACATCGAGTATGTGACCACCTCCTGACTTATGGGTCAGGGTGGGGTGTGGTTATATGGTACAGTATTTTTTCGTATTTCCATGAAACGAGAGGTTACTGGTTGCTTGTCATATTGAGAAATTAAGAAACCCAACTGACGTCAGAGCAAAACAGAGTAGTTGGCACACGTACACATTTATGTATACATTTTGCACTAAACTTGGCTGTTTTATATTTTTAAATTACCTTTCGTAATACATTGTGACGCATAACGAACCATCGAGAAACAACATTGCTGACAAATACACCTGTTGTTCTTAATGCAATATGACACAAATTTCCGTATGTGCCATAATACTAAATGGCGTGCACCCTGTATCTTGTTGATTAGATTTCTTTCTAGCAGGAAAATAGCTAAAAAGCTTAAGATGAACAAGCGGAAAAAGTTCTAATATAACTTCGCTATGCGCATAGATTATATAAGCTCATACATGTTCAAAGTAAGGTTTTACAAACTAGTTTATAAACGACATACACGTACGGTAAGGTTAGCATCGCGATCGGGATGTAGCAAAGAGTGGGGTAATAGCTTTTTTAGCACAACCGACTAGCTTTCCCGTGGAAAACCGGTGCAAGTGCAATTTTCGGCAAGGAAACGGTTAGTCTTTTAATAATCTCAGAGCTTTAGTGGAGTCATATAGCTCTACTGTTATAACTTAGACGATATGTCTCTTCTTATGGTCATAAGTTCTCTAGACGCAAATGCTCCTAAAGTAACGAAACTTGTTCAGCAAGAAATCTTTATTATAACGTTCGGCTTCGTATCCGCAAATGGCGACAGTTCCTTTTTGTTTTGTGTTGGTTGAAGTCACTTTAAGCAACACATCCTTAGCTAACATTTGGTAAATCCGTCCGGATAACTTGCATAGAATATGTTTTCGGACTATTTTCATCATTTTGTAAATACTATTGGATAATTTTTAAAAAAGCCGTACCTGCAAATCATCAATAAACGCAAAACAAGCTATAACAGAGAGATATCATTTTTTAGGCTATCAGAAACTTGGTTTAGTAAAATCCAACTTACAGTTACTGATAATAGTAGGAAGTTGGAAAAAGTGCATACGCAACATTATCTATCATAACTTTTGACCATTTTCAAGGCACCTTCTCGCCAAGTGAAAATGTATTTACATTACAGATATTCAACCGGGACATGAGACCATTATGGGGGCCATCCTAACAGAACTTTTTTTTATGAAAGACGAAGCTCTATTGTCAATTGTCACCCTTCTTCAAGCAGCAAGAGGAAAACTTTGTAAATAATTCAAAATCCTCACAAAAATAATGGTACTTTCGTTTTTGACTATACAGCCTTTTTTAAGTGTCTGACGGTTGTGTTATTAAAATTAATGTACTAAATTTCGGCCACATTAGTCTATTTGCATCCTTTTCAGATTCATCACATTAGTTTTTAAAGATACCTCACAATTACAGCTACAAGCTTATGTATAGACAATAAGCGAAGCTCATTTAACTAGCAATATCTTCTTTCTTTACAAGAACATTGAAATATTCGGAAATGTTTAGCCACAGATTACGAGAGCAATACCTGAAAGTTGTAATTTTTGCGCGAAATCGCTACTAGCCCACACAGCCCCATTGCTAGTCTATGTGGGGTTATGTGGGCCTTCAACATAGGCGCTTTTAATGGATTGTTTCTCGAAAACTAATTAATCCTTGCCTCCTTTTTAGGCCATTAAGTAGGAAAATTTTTTCTCTCGTAGCAGCTGTTTTTTAGTAACGTTTGATAAATTTGGTTCATGTCTGAACCAAGGATCTCATTGAAGTCTTGACAACATTATTGTTTTGAACGCAATAATAGTTAAGAGGATAAAAGTATTTGTCTACAAAAAAAAAAAGAAGAAAACTAAATTGAACACTTCTGCAATTTTTTTACCTGCGCACTCGCTCTAATTTGATCAAACTGTTACCGTTTTCGGGATCTGACACCCAACATCGATTTCTTAACTCGTATCCCTCGGTGAACCTCGTAATTAAGCAAAACATTTCCAAACGAGGATTTTTATAATCTAGATCATGTTTGAATAATTAACTTTATGAAAATCGTGATAATTTTTTATTTTAAGCGTAAATGGTAGCTGAAAAAAGTATACAATAACGAGATAAAGACATTGCAACTAGCTTTAATTACTCCATCTGAAACTGATATTACATGAGATGTTCGTGCTAACATGACTGGGTATAGAATAAGATCACGATCTTTACTAAATCTCATAAAATGTGAACAGGTAAAGAAGGACAAGTGGAAAAAATCATTCAAAAGGTACGAAATCATTTCTAGCATCTTTTTTTGACAAGTTTATATTTTCGAGAGGTCAGGGTCAAGGTAGGAAAGTTGAAGCCACTAGATCCTATGTGGGAAAATAAGCCTTTTGGTAACGTGAGTCAATATAACGAATGCTGCACAGTCACGCATTATAAAGGACCATACATCCCCAACTACAGCACATACGTTCATTCTTGTTGAGTAGCTTGTACAGAAGCCGTATTTGCTAAGACGCCCTGACAGGGTGAAAATGCACTTCTTGACGCCTACACCAGAGCGACATTTTGACAACCAAAGGTAAAGCTTTGGACGACTCTTTGGTTCTTCCCTTGTGTAAATGGGAGTAACGAGCGCAGGAATTAACAAAAAATGACTTTCGATGATGAGTTTAAAGCCGCGTTGGGGATTAAATTAAAGCGATAGATAGGTAACGACCGTTGGCAATAGTCTGACACGGCAAATGTTCAAGAAAGCAGCTTTTACGCCAACGGAATGAGCAGTGTATTTATTGCCACCGTCATTAGCGCACAAAGAAGGAGAGCTTTTGGTCGTCTCCGTCCTGTAAAAAATTTCAAAAGGCCTGGGACGTGGTAGAGGAGCCACCAGCAGCTTCAAACCCGAACTGACTGTGCAACTTTCTTAATTGCATAATGCTAAGCGCTGAGTAACTTATAGTATTGGATTTTAAAAACCGGAGTTCTAATTCGAAAATAAGCATAGTATTGGATTTTAAAAACGGGAGTTCTAATTCGAAAATAAGCTTTAAGCTAAGTTCTTTATGGCAACGCTCCAAGGTCATGAGCCCATCAATCAAGTTTCTACGCTTTTTTCAGGAAGTGCAGGAAGAGGGACTAGAATAAAGTGTAGTGAATCATAAGCGAAGAGAAAAAGGCGTGGTGGACTGCTTGAGTCAGTATAATTAAGTTAAAGATACTCCTAAAATTCCTCTACCAGGAAGTTGTGGAGCTTATCAAGTTAACATTTTGTGTCGCCGGGAAGCGTTTTAGAAGTGAGTGATACGTAAGATTTTGCTTTAGGTATAATTCAACTATAGTGTAATGCTCTGCTATGCTACATACGGCTATTTTAACAACGTTTTGTCACCTTTATCCGCCGCATGGAGGATATATGACTTAAACGAGTCACCAAATGGAAACGTAGAGCAAAGTCTCTCTTTCTCTCGAAAAGGAAATCAAGCATGACAGAAGATCTTGGAGAGTGACTGGGTGAAATAAATTGACGTTATCTCTATGATTTCAGTAAGCTATAATTATTTTAGATTGTGTGGACTAATGTTGGTCCTACAAGCCAAATATTATTAGTCATCATTTAAGCGGATTTAACGGTTGATGACAAATCACGGTATGTAAGAAAATTAAGGTTTCGGTATAAGTACCTAGAGTGTTACAATTATAACAAGGTGCATTATAATTATCACTATCAAAATAGGGCCATGTATCATCCAATATCGATTTCAGTATATTCACCGGAGCTGCTGCATTTGATAGCTTTTCTGATGCTCAACCAGCGGCTCAATAGGGTTAACGCTGAAAACGATCACCTAGAGTAAAAAATATTAATAAGAGAGAATGGGTTACAAAATAATTAGCCTGAAAGTAACAGATGTTTAGTGAATTTAGTTTAAGTGAACTCGTATGGGTTTCCCTCCAACCTAGAGAGCTCTTGTCGAGATCTAGAAAATGGGAACGAAATTTACTTTTATGAAGTGCGCCGCTAGCTTGCTAGCAACCAACGTTCTCGGAATTTCTTTTGCAAAAAACAGTGTGTACTTCAACATAGATAAATGGTATGCCAAACTTGCACACCTAGCAAAGCTTAATATTATTACATATTTGAGCTAATTTAGAAAACAGCTAAATTAATAACGAATATAGAGTTATAAGAAAAGTGTCCATCACTGATATCTTAATCAATCCTACAGAACCGTTGCGTTCTATCAGACATGTTTAGCTTTAGCTACAGCAACTGATCTGCTCCACTATCGGCAGCAGCCACGCTATGGACAATTAAGGTCGCATAGGACGCAGCTTCCTTACCCCAGCTAATATCAGCAATTTTTTCTTAATGTTACGTTATTACACACGTATGTTTAATTAACAAGGACCGCGATATGGGACTGCATATAACATTAGACTGAATAGAACAAAACTTTGCTACGAAAGATTTTGAAACACGACGTACATAGTTTGACAACGAAATAAATAATATAAACAGAATTCACTGAAACTAAAAATAATTCACAGCAATAAAGCGTTACTCTTTAGCATCTTCTCACTAAAAGGTTGAAGCGGACAAAAAATAGCTTGACGATAGTACCGCTTCCGATAAAGAGCAGGCAGAGCAGCGGAAGCCGGACGGATTAAAAAGTTAATCTCGTTCTTTTTTTAGAAATAATGCTCCGTCCCTTAAGAGCACTAATGAGCGGCGAGATGTCCGTTGTGAGTAAGCATAGACGGTACGAATAATGCACTTGCTTACTGCGCAAGTTCTTATGTAACTATGGGAACTAAGAGTGGACTATGGGAATGCATGCCAGTTTCAAAGCAACATTAGTTGTACTGGTACTAGCAACTTCGTAACTAGTAATCGATTTCATATGTTAATGTTATATTTAGCCTAATATAAACGATGGTTCACACTAACAGTTAACTCGTTGCAGCTGCTTTGCTTGCATAACCCTTTTTTGCCCCTTTCCAGTTATTCTTAAATAAACGGGTTTGATTCGTGTTACACTTAGCCTAACCTTGCAATTGTCATTTCTTAGAAATTCACTCAAGAGTCAATAAGCTTAGCCCGATATTATAAGGGGGCCGGTCAAATTTCTCTTTTCGTTAGAAAAAGCAAAAGAAAAGAGCCGTATACAAGTCGATAACCAAGACATATCTGAGATAACACTGGCAGAAATAGGGAAATCCACAAAACGATTAGTATCGGAGAAGGTCCCAGGACCAGGCATCCCCAGGCACAGTCAAATTCTTAATCAAGAGCTAGCCGGAGGTTTTTTTCTGAAAAAGAGTAGACTTCTTAATCTGCAAGGAAGCAGATCCAATGCCGACTGAAGTTCCGAGCCTGCAGGAATTTCAGTTAGACCAATACGTCTTTTGGGCACGGTAGCAAAAGCTATAAAGTACTAAAGAAAAGACTGTGGGAAGAGATATAGCAAAAACAGGCGCTAACGAACTCATAGACATGATTTTAGAAAAGGAAGATGCACGGGCGAACTCATAAGTGCGGGGTATTTAGTTCTTCTTGTCTACTGGGTATCAAGAACGCTTCCAGCACACTGAACTGGCGTGTTAGTATTGGGGCTTAAGAATGTAAAGCATTCCACCTCACCCACGTCGGGTTCTTTCGTCCTATCTGGAAGGTGGGTCTTCATGGGCGGGAAGGCAATGTAATCAAATAACTGTTGGACTTGGTCCTTGGACCGACACTGTAAAACCTAGGCCACGATGGAGTGTTACAGCTACCGTGAATCTCTGAAGACGTCGAGACGACGGCGTATGCTGACAATCTAGCGCTCATTGTTACAGGGCGCAATAAAGATCTTCTAGAGAATAGAGCGCATAAGGCTCAGTTAGGTTGATGACAGAGCACCTCCTGTTGGTAGTACCGCAGATGAGTAAAGGGCCTTTCCTAACGGGTAAAAAAAAATCAAAGATGAACTCAACTTCACTCTGGGAGGGGCCCACATCCGCTGAAATATCTGAGAGTGATCGTGGACAGAGGACTTGCGTGCTCGGCGTGCATCATTCATGTGGGAGCAAAAATCCTCCAAGCTGGGCTTGAATAGAGGGACTAGGGAACACATCAGGTAACTTCTGGCAACAGTAATAGAATCTACGGCACTCTATGCCTCTTCTGTGCGCGCAAATGGAGCCCCAAAAAAACAAACACCCTACGATTGAGCCGAAGAGCCGTTGCCAATTGGGCCGCTAGAACTTCCAAAACCATATCAACGGAAGCGACACGGATAAATGATACCATGAGACCTTCCAGCAGATTAACGAGCAGAAAGAGTATCGTAAAAGCAATGGGACCTTACCCTGTTAAGAAATTTTACCCTAAACAAATATAGCAGAGACTGTTTGAGCCGTATGTATAACTGCAAAAGACGCATACGTGCTGAATGTACCAAAGCACTGATCCCGGAAACTGGGGGAATAATAAGGTACATTTTCGAGAAGATTTCATATCAGCTCACTTTTAAGCTCTATTTGGACATGGGCAATTCTAGACATACATGATGCTGATAGGGAAACGTTTGCTTGACACGTGTGTTTTATGAAGCTCAGAGGAAACAGATGATATGGCACGTTATAGAGAGATCCAGAGCACTGGAGGAGGTCCAAGAGAAAGTCGACAACGCTTTGAGGTAATTAGACACAAAAAGTATTATTAAACAGACAGTGCAGTCCGAAGAGAAACGAAATATTATAAGGAACGAATATTATAAGGTTTGAAAAACCCTAAGAGAGAAAGCAAGAATTATGTAACAAGTCATGCGGCCCATATAAGATATTCACTGGATAATGTTTACCAAGAATCTCACAGATGCTGAAAAACAACTCTGAACAGATGTGACTTCAATAAAGAAACCCCACACTAAACTAGCGCGATGTCTAGGCTATTGGAGGATCAGAAAGTGACTTTCATCAGGTTGGGATTGTAAGGTTTAGCGGGTATTTTATTAGCGCAGTGAGCTTGAGTTTCCACACAGTGTACGCTAATATCTTCTTCTGTCTTCCTTGGAAAAAGAAAAAGGTTAAGGCCAAGAAGTCGCTCAGAACCATGTTATAATTAGTCTTCATTTTATTATTACTTACGTAAACCAATACGAATAATCGGACGTTTAACCTTTTTTACGCTGCAATATCTATTTTTGATGTAGGACTAGGTATAGCATTTTTGTTGAGCTTGTCAAGATCTATGGATTGATGTAAACAAAACCCCCTATACATAGAATACCATATTATGTGTTTACCCTTCGAACTGTATTTCCGAAGCAAGAATTTAGATGTTAAAATTTACGTATAACCATGCATACCGTTTCGACTCAGCTGATTGAAAGTTTCCAAGTGATACTCAGAAAGCTCGTCCAGATCTATTGATTGATGTAAAGAATCAACGCCAACAATAGAAAAAAATATTACAAACGTTTCTTGTTTGTAATATTTTGATATTTTGTTTTTTGTTGTTCAAAACATTTTTGAGAACAATTATTCAACGAAAATGTTCGTCATATAAACCGCTACAACTTTCAAATCAGAAATTTATTCCAAAGGTACTCAAAGGTCACGTCAAACGCACTTCGACGTGGGCTAGACGAACCCCTCAATGCGCTTCTGATCATTTTCAAGCCAAAATATCAATTTGAAATATAGAAACACGTTAGGCATTTCGATTCATCTCAGCGAGTGCTTTCGATCCACGTCAATAACGAACCTCTATGCATAAACCTCCATGTAAACATTCGGCTACCACTTTAACGGTACAAAAATTTTTATGCCAACTTCTCAACAAAATATAAACTCAATGAACTTCTACAGCTTTTATAGCCATGAGTCAAGGGTTTTTGTGAAAAGTTGTTTAAAAGGGGCAAAAATTGCAAGAAACGATCGATTTGCTCAAATTAATATTACGCTACATAGAATGGAGAAAACGAGCCTTTTCTAAAAATAATTAACCGACAGACGAAAAATCTTAGTAGTATAATACATTAGCACTGCTGGTAATAGTAAGGATTGGAGCTCTGCGGCTAACGGCTAGTCATAAGATTGGTGGTTAGCTGTTACAAAGAGAAGCATTGACGAGAGAATGTCGAAATGGCCGGTATAACTACTATCGACAGTTCGCCGTATAGTGAGGTATTATTGGCAATGAAGGCTGATGCTCGCGATTACGAGCCGACACGTCAAGTGGCGCATGCTTAATACCTCATATGGGTCAGCAGTTGATTTAATAATGTGGTATGTACTGTGGAACGTTTGAGCAGATTCTAGACAAACTCCGACAGTGACTAAAATAAAAGTTATAACCACGAATGAATGTTACTCATAAGAATCCAAGACGATCCTGTGATATTTACCGCATACTTATCGCAGAGATCGCATGTAAGATTCTGTTTTGAAATATGGCCAAGATTTCCTTAACTTTTAATAATTTTGTTGTAGGCGGAAATTTTATCCTGAAATTTGGCTAAAGGAAGCTTGTTTGAGTGTTAACAACTTTTTGTGTGAGGAAACTCTGTTCTGAGATTTGGCCAACGAGAACTTGTTTGAATTTTAACAAATATATTGCATGTAAGATTCTGTCTTGAAATATGGCCAAGATTTCCTTGACCTTTAATAATCTTGTTGTAAGCGGAAATTTTGTCCTGAAACTTGACTAAAGGAAGTTTGTTTGAGTATTAACAACTTTTTGTATGAAGAAACTCTCTTCTGAGACTTGGCCAACGAGAACTTGTTTGAGTTTTAACAAATATATTGCATGTAAGATTCTGTTTTGAAATATGGCCAAGATTTCCTTGACTTGATAGTAACTGGCAATAGCACAGTGTAAACTATTTGACCCTGGCAAAGATATAAAGAGATAAAGATGTTTAATGCAAAAAGAAACGGTAACAATATAGAAAAATATACTCCAGAAGTTTTGGGTAAAAATGACTAGTTGAGACTTTAAGCACTTGAAGATAGAATTTCTTTGATTGCTTTCTCCCTTTTATTTCAATACAAACGTCACCTTAATATGGATATGTGAGACACAAAATTACAAGTAGTAAAAGTTACCTTAATGAGTTCTGATTAACTAACCAGTAAGTTGACTACAGTTCGGAGAAAAGGCTGTTTGAAGTTGAAATGTTAATGGAAATAGGTACGTTAGTTTAAAAGATTAATTCAAAAGTATGTAACCAAATCTATCTTATGATAACAACACCACGCCACTTTTTACATAGATGTCCTTAGACAATCTATAATGATGGCTAAAATTTAACGAGAGAACAGATTACGGCTAAAAGGACGTACGGGAAGGCCACGAGGCTAAGAAGCTGAGTGAACGCACTTAAAGGTTTCTGTGTGAGCGTAAGAACAGCATTAAAAGCTGAGGGTCGGTTAAAGAATCGCCCACCAGTGTTGCTTTTAATACATTGTTCGCTTATTTATAAAATTTTATTTCGACACGAATATAAACACTGTTTTCACCTTGTTATGCAGTAATTAAGGCTGGTCTTGAAAACGAAGACAAATGCAAAGTCTAAAATACATCTTAACGACTTCAACCGGTCCTCTGGCAGCACTGCCTTGACCTAACGGAATAATTTGATTAAGTGTTGTGGTCTCGCTGACCGTTGTATTCACTGTAAAGACGATCGCTAAAAGCATTGTCGAGACAGAAAAGTCGAGCAATTCCAGCAGACGCGCGGAGAAGCGCTCTGCGATTGTCCCTTCGATTGCAGGTGGACTGCAGATGCCCTTACATAACAAATGTTGAGATGTGTCAAGTATTGTCGTGTTGCTGGGTCTCGGAAGCAGCTGCAATTATTCGTGACGACCGCGCTCATGTTCCTGTGAAGTCTTGAGAGGCACAGTAGGTCATTACTACGGTCTGGGTTGTCGCGCAGCGAGTTGAAAAAAGGTCAACAAAACGGGTGCAGGAACCCTATATCTAGAACGAACAGAGGCGCCTTTACAGGCACACGCAGCAGCTTTATGAAATCTAAACCTATCTTTGCGAAAACGTGCGTTGACAGTTTTACAGTAACCACAAGTGGAGCAAACCACGTTCGTGGTTTGATTTTTTCCACGGATAAATGCCTACGCAAAATTCAAATAGTGGACGCACTCCCGTATCTTCGCCCTCACCTTCCTATCAGAGAAGTAATGAGACGTCAACGGGTGGCCAATCTTTGGTAAGTCCGGACGGCTTTACTGCAAAACAGCGAGTACTGCCAACTTCCGATGGCTTGGAATGGTTCAGCATGGCTCACCAACGCTAAAGCGATTTAATAATTCTATTGGAGCATGGTTTCCACCGCGACCCAACGCAGGCCAGACCTGTCGCTTGTTGTTGCTTTATGAACTGCCGCCACATCGAATGTTACGTTTCACTGTGCCGCGCTAATGCCTTATGACAAAATTATATTCCAAGAGCCTAAAGGGCCACCGGGTCCTAGAAGTCTCTCTTACTTGCTCTATTTTTACGCACCGTCCACATGGGTATAGGTGGAATTTGTTTACCGCTTAAAAAAAGTCGGTCAATTTTCCAGGAAATTTTGCAAAATAAATCGACTTGTCAGGGCTCCTTTCAAAGCCATCAATGCCGCCTCATAGGGCTCAACCCACGCAAAGAAAACGCCTACCTTTACTAAATCGTATATCGGTTTGTGATTTTGGCAAGGTCCTACGAGTCGGCGGTAGAAAAACGCTAGTACCAGGGAGTTCCGTAATTGACGATTAATAGCAGGCGGCGTTATGGCGTTTATAGTCGAAAGCTTTTACGGAACGGGAACGATTCCCAGAGAGAAACCCTATGTATAAAGTATGCGATATTACGCGATAGACCACTCGTTTTTGTGACTGTCAGTTCCTGGACAGGCATGTCATCTTTTCCGTAGGACAAATACCGTTAAAGGCCAAGAGTCTGGTTTCTTCAGACCCTCTACGAAGCGGCATATTATATCATCCATATTCCCATAAAATTCTCCGCTGTCACCAAAGTCGTAGCATGGCGAAGTTTTTCCGCTGAAAACTGGCAATGGACTGGCCGACCGGAGAATATTAAATACATACAACCGGTCGAAACCAGAATGACATGTATAGCTACTGTACAGTTTATACATCAATATATACGTTTCCCGGCTAGACTGCAACAAAATTTGTCGCTTCTAAATTACATCAGATATTTTAGTAACAATTTGCACATGTGCCGACAAGGTCACATTTCACAGATGTGTTTGTTTAATGACACAGGCATTTATTTCATCACAACTTCGATTCGAGAACTAACCACTCAAGTAATTCATAAAAGTATATTAGTGCATTCAGACTATGCAAAGTCTCGCTGAAACAAGCTACGCAAGCCCCCCACCTTGAAATGAAAAAAACTAAGAAAATACCATTGAAGCTTGTATGGGCAACCCTTTATTTTTTTATTTTATATTATAGCACTGTGTTGGATACGGTGGATGACATAAAGCCCCCAACTGCATTTTCGGCACCATGACTCCGTGAGTTTGAGGTCAAGCGTTATCGCGCAATGGGAGTGGTTTACTCTCTGCTCTGTTTACTTACTTCGGCGTGTTAATGCGAAGTCCTTCATCACATCCTCCAGTTATTAACAGTACAGTGCTGCTGGAATCGACGAACCAGAAGTCATGAAGCTGACATCGATAACATCTGAACTAGACCACCAAACAGACACATGTGTAGCTATATTGTGGTCATAACAATAGCTCTGCTGATATTTTGCTTTGTCAACTTAGTTACCTCCACGCACTACCGTGACCGCCTGCGGTTATTGCAGAAGACCAATTTTCTATCACAAGTCACACCTGTCACTTCTGTGCAAAAAGTGAATCACTATTTTAATATGAGAGCGAAAAGTTTCTACGTTCTCCTTTGTGACCCTAGCTTGTGTGGCATCCATTTATCTAATTTGTTTTTTTGATCTTATTAATTTGAGCGAGATACTATGGTACGTTTATATAGCCCTAACATATTTGTTAACGCTTATGGGTCTTAATTCCCCGTTGCTCACCCTCACAAATAATCTTCGACAAGATTAATTTTCGAAATTCCTTTGTCGCAATTTTTGAACTAATGATTTACCGTGTTTCTAGGGTGCTATGGCAAGCCGTCTTCGCCCACTAGTTTAACTGCCAAACTCATATTCTCAAACTACTTAAAATTTTCTCATTCCCATGGCCCACTACAAGTCTTTTACTAAAAGCCCGACTGATGATGTTCAAGTGAACGGTTTCACAAATGCAAGTGCATCTCCAATAAAAAGAAAAGTATTGCAGAATATCACAATGTTATAAAATAGCATTGTTATGTATGTGTGCCTTCTATCAGAACGAACCACGAATTGTATCTATATACATTAGTTGAAGCGAGAATCGTATCTTAAAAATTCGATAGTGATCATTTAAAATCCTTAGAGGTAGTAGGAGAGATTATCCCAATATAAAACTGACTCAACTGTGTAACACATCTGTAAATAAATCACTCTAATACCATTTTATACTTGTATTGTACTACATACTTTTTTTCCTGATATGGTATATCTTGGTATGGCTTTTCAGTGGTGTACACAGAAATTGTCATTGAACAGCGCATAACCATTTTAGCCAACTAACCGACAAAGCCTCCTTGTACCTTTTGAATATGCCACACTCGTGTCCGTGCCCTTCTGCAGTGACATACTTTTTTTCCCCTTTAAGATTCGATAGTAACGGGTTTACGAACCACGCACAGTGGATTGTAGCACGATAAATTTTGTAGATGGGTTATTTGAACAGAGTTTTCGCTAACGATGAACGGTAGTATACTATCGAAAAATACTGGAAAATGGAAAAGATGAGCAGGTCTGGCAAAGCAAATGCAGAACTTCGCTATGGTGTTTCTCCTTGGAAATTTGTCAGAAACTTACCTGGTACCTAATCCGAGGTAGAATGATGACATTTGGCCGAGATCAATCGCATTGCCATGTGAGAAGAGAATGGTGAATCGCGCATTTGGAGAACACCGGACCAGCATGCACGCTACGCGGTTACCTCGGGATGTCCTATATGCATAACGCCAAATAGAAGATAAAGAATTCGTTAAGAGATATAAGGCGCAACCGGTCTGGAATTAGAATACAAGGCCAGATACATTCAAAAAATGTACTGTAAAGTTTGAGACATTTAATTATATAAGAAATTTATTTGGTTAAATCAAATACGAAAATTGTTAAGTACTAACGTGTGTAGTACGGCATAATATATTCCTGTAAAATTGGCCAAGATACGCATTTCTTCCATTTCAACCCAGAAAATATTTTATTGTTCTTTAATCAAATTTTTTTGTCATTAAATATTTTTAAGAATAGGAGAAAAGATATATACAAATGAGTATTACGACATGAATAGTTAGCAACTATACGTGAGTTTGTACTTTACCACAAATTATAGTATTGAGATATTCTTACTACTTTGGTTTGCATGAAGCAAACTCAGAGCCGTCTTCTTAAAACCTCTCTGAAATATTCCTATGATTGAACAGCTTTAGAAAAATATTTATCATATAATTAGTAATATATATCACTTAACGGTACTAAAGCCTTTCGGTATTAAAGAGTGATTGCAATATTTTTCAGGTAATTTTTGACGCTAAATGAGCTCCTTAAACTCGGTGATGACATGTAGCTTAACGCGTGAGTATTTTCTGTAAATGTATAGTTTCGTTTATATACAATATAAAAAATAAGTTGCTCCTATTATTTTGTTTATTTAATTGAGGTTCGCGCAGTCAGTTAAATGCTGCTTTCTTGACTATACCCAGGATTTTTTTGAGCGCACTACACCAATACATTTGAATATAAGCATAACGGGCCGTAATTGACGGGCATAAGCGAGGCCGATCGATGGAGGAGGCCGCTCTAAGAGCACGCACCTTGAAATCATCCGTTACATAACTAAGTGCCCGTTCGGGAAGTTATCTAGTTGAAAACTCAAAATGGATACGCAGACGTCATCACTGTCGTAGCAACTTATTATGGAGCCAATCGTGCTTTGGTGATACAATGTGTGGTCGAAGTGTAAAAACAGGAACAGCGGTTTGCATTAAGACCAATTGCAGAATTTGTATTTTTAGCTAAATCAAGTCTATATCATAAGCGTTACAAAAAAGCTGGACAAGAGCTAAGTCCATAGCAAAGTGAGTTAAAATTGTTTCAGCCGCAAGTAAGGGCCTTTTCTAATTGCGTTTACTTGTCTTCTGTTGAGCCGCAAATGAAGCTTCAAGGGCGAAAAGCGCCTTCTCCCTACGTACTATTTACACGTGCAACAAAGCGGAGGTGTTTAGAAACAATTTTAACGATGCTCCTAAAAGATGCACTCAGAAGTACGGTTAAACATTCTAGACAGTTATTTTGTTGCCATTTTTACACGTATTGCACATATTACGAAATGTCAGTGATCTACAATAGTACCTGATAATAATTATTACTATGATTATTATGTTAAGTTTGTAAGATTTCATATATGTATCTAACTACCAGCTAATAAACGGTTTTGTCGACTTTAGTATCATAAAAGTCAACAAAACCGTTTATTAGCTGGTAGTTTGGGTAAGTTTGGCCTGACGAAAGAACACTAATGCGATAACGACATGTTCGGAAAAATTGATTTTGTCAGAAAAGATAGGATTTTTATTCGCAAACATTAACTGTTTGGCCAATTTAATCAGCAATGGTTGGGAACTGGTAAAAGATATCAATGTAAAAGATGGTTTGCACTTCGAGCTCTTACGAAGAGGCATAAAATTCGATTTTCGGTCAAAGCCAACCTTACTCATTTTCTGTGAAGGTGTTGAATATGGTTTTATATTTGCCCACGGAACTTTTAGAAGGTGATGGGAGATGGTAGTGTGTTTTTATTGTTTATTTGCCTGGTTCTGCAAGCGGTTTAGTATTTGGATAGAATTTTGAAAATTGAGGGCGATTTTATTTTAAGATGGTGGAGTAATTGCACGAGTATAATGCTTTAGAGGCAGCATAGTGACTGCTTATTTGAAACAGGAGCAGTGATTACGTAGAGATAATACACCCGTACGGTCAACTTAGGAAACTATAAGGTGACATCTGGAACAATGTAACTAAACACCAAGGCATGGAAACGGAATTATTACGACAATGTATTTGAATCACTAAAACCGAATAAAGCGATCGTACAGCAAAGAAAGGGGTTGCCTCAGTGAGTTTATTGACGAGAGAGCTCCAATAAAAAACGCAATGGAACAACAAGGCTAGACGCTATATCGGAGTATTGGAAGTAGTTTGATACGCTGTTACAACAACAACTAAGGCAGTTGCTCCGATTCAGACTACGCAGATCTGAACATAACTTGGTTAGAGTGAAAAAAAAGTTGTGTTTGCCTGTACCTAATACGAGTCATCTTTAAAGGGATAAATAAGCCCATCAGGCTCGGTATGTACACAGGTAAAAATAGGCGGATATCGTTGGACATGTGTGAGCTGCCGTGACAGACACGAAAACATTTGACAGAATATTTGATCGATATCAAGCTTCGTAATTTTACTTTATTAACTTACTATTTTTTTCCTATCTGAATAATAACATAGACATGAATATCTCCAAAAAAGGACTAAAGATACAAACATTTTTATTGAGATCGCAAAGAGAAAGGACTTCCATAGTAAAAATTCTTTACATGGGGTCGTCCTAAAATGGGCAGATAAAACAGGTTTTATCTGTTCGCAGCATGCGGAAATAGGATGACTATGTGCTTTATATACTAAAGCCATGTATGCCATTAATCTTTCCGCAAGATTCTCAGTTCTTCAACGTCTGCACTCCGCCATCATCATGAAATGTTTTGGCGCTCTACCATGTTCGTAATATGCACAGAAACCGGTAACGAGTCTTGCAGCTGTCGATTTGGATGTGGCATTATTCGGCCTAGGTTCAGTTGAGACAATGTGACCAACTAAACCTGAATAATCCTTGATTAAAAACATGACATTTTTTAAGAGTAAGCCTCTCACACCCATACACGTGTGTGAGTTTGTATGTTGACCCGAATTTCGGAAGTGCATAGTACACGCACGTATTTATTAAAAGGCTTTTCTTAGCCTTCTTTTGGTGTTAGAAGTGTTTTGTAACTTCCGGCTTTTGAGACTCTTAGCAGTCTATTAAAGAAGTCAAGAGGTGCGCTCGGCCTTGTAGCCACGTACACTTTATTTTTGACTTAGTATTGGGAGCGTTTTTCTCTTTCTAGACGCTTTCTTATCATGACTCTCTACCAACCTGATGCCTCAAGGTCATGACCGTCATTTTTCGTAATTCATATACTCTTTATCCTTTACACCTCCACGTTTGGTGAGTTCCGCAGTATTCTCTCTCGCTTCGTCGTGTTTTCCTCGCCCTTCGTCCTTGCCCATTTTAGGACGACCCCACGTCAAGAATTTTTACTATGGAAGTCCTCTCTCTTTGCGATCTCAGTAAAAATGTCTGTATCTTTAGTCCTTTTTTGGAGATATTCACGTCTATGATATTATTCAGAAATCGATTACGATCATTTATAATTTTTAATGTCTCACAGTTTACGCTCTGTGATATACCTAATTGTCAGCTTATTAGATAAGAATGCTTTTTTGTCATAAGACAAGAAAACATATATTCATGATTTTACATAGCCGCTGCATCGTTTGAACTATGAAATTTCACTTTGAATTCAGACTCCAACGATGGGTATGCTGGGTAAAAAAAAAAACTTGAATTTACGATACTGACAGTTGTCATCATACATTCTGGAAACTTTCAGCCTTTTCAAATAATACTAACAAACGCGCTCATTGATCGCCATTTAAAAGGGATTAGGTATAACCTATCAGCTGCAAATATGAGTTTCAGAGCTTTGAACAAAAGCCCTAAGCTTCGTTAGATTAAATCAGGTAATGGCTTCCCCCAATTTTTTTCAAGAGTGTTCCTTCCCCATTTTTCCTTACTTGTCTACTTCTAACAACCGTTCATTGATGGGCGCGTTGAAAAATGTGCTTTAATAGTATTGTGTTGTAAATGCAATTAAAAGGATATAAAAGATTTCTTCAAAGATGCATATTTCAAGTGGCAAAAAGTGTATTTGCGACACCTTCTGTACCATGCATTTCGTCGAGGTTACGAAACTGCCAAACTAGTCCGAAACACTTGCCTATGATACTATTGTTTAAAGTACTGCGTAAGGATGGTTTACCAAGTTTGAAAACGGTATCCGAGATTTAGAAAATGCCCATTGCTTTAGCCGATCGTCGGAGTCTGATTATAATATCTAAATGCATTTTTAGAAGGCGGCCGACAAACAAATCGGAAATCGGCTAAAAAGATGGGCTGCAACCAGAAAATAGCCGTAACCACCTACCTCAAATCCCTTGAACTTACACAGGAGCTCGGAGCTTGGTGCCTCGTAAACCTTTTAAATCTAACAAGGAATGATTGGCTTCTCATTGCTTCTCAGTGTCACACCCATGAAGGCTATTTAGGACTTAAAAACTCGACATACGAAATTATTATTACAACGCAAGGCCGCCTTCGGCTAACGGGGTTTCATCTTTTCGGTTTGCTAGGCAATAATCCTTGTGGTCTTACTTTACACAGATCAACTTTTACTACCTTCTGATGAGACGGTGGACATGACGACGGGGACTGACGAGAGAAAGAACCATAACCGGTATTACATAACGACATGTAGTCACATAAATAAAACAGAAATCGTGTCTTCTATTCCATACCTAACCTTATATAAAATAAGTTGAGGAAGGCTTTGTAAATTTGTCAGATTAGCTTATAGCTAAGTCGTGCGTTGAATCTTTCAGCAGTAGTTATCTAAATGTGAACCCATACATATTAAATTTATTTCAAGCCTTCGCTGAGGAGAAGCTAAAGTAGTGGATATTGAACATGAAATGCAGCTGCAGATCGTAACCAGTGCCCACTCAAAGATTCAAGTAATATTCAGCAGTGTAGAGTGCCCGTGTACAATATAAATACCAAGCCAGATGTTTTGGTGAGGTTTCCATAATAGTAGCACCGCCCAAAATAGATCGATCTGGAAGAATTTTGAGGTCCAGAACAGTGTAGGTTATCTACAGTTAGTTTAAGACTTGAACCTCAACAAAAAAAGCCTCTTATATTCAGAGGTGCATTTCGTCCACAAAAGATGTCGTGCGATATACTAGAGTTATGGCTTGTGAATTAGCCGTTCTTATTAATAGTGTACTTATTATACTCATTAACTCTTATTATACGTGACATTAATTCTGCTAATATTAATGTAAACGGAATTCGCAACTGGTATGTTAAAGAAAAAGAAGTTTTTTGTTTATTTTATCGAGGCAAAAGAATGCGAAGGAAATTCTATTGCCTACTTTTCAACTCGTAAGTACACAGCTTTACAGTTTACTAATGCAATTATCAATCGTAAATTTCCATGAAATCATGAAATTACCGGCAATTATCAATCCTGTACCATAAGAAGGTTGCCACGCGAATAAGTAGCACGATGTCCATGTGTCATGTTTGTTGTTTGGTACAACAAATGAAACTGCCGTATATGCACCTGAAATACCTATTATTTTGCGGTGCTTCGTCACGGATTAATGCTACAATGGAGCGATTAAGCGCAGTTTAGGGTTACTGTTTTATATTAATGTGTACAAGTGTATGGGAACATATCACAATGGCTTAAAATAATATTCAGTTTTATTAATCTGGACTGGCTAGTACACAATTTGTTACAAATGGGGAATGATTGGAATTCTTTTTTTGGTTCGATTTGTCTATTGGTAATTCTCTGTAGCAGTTCTGAATCTACAATGTTAGAGTAAGCATATCTGAAGCTATATGAAATCTGTGCAATAAAGCGAAATATATTTCGCTAACAAATTTTAATTTTGGTAATGGGGAAGATGTGGATATTTGAAATAAGAAAAACTACTCTCTGAAGTCAGCCTAGCCTAACTCGTCCGTTAATAAGTCGAAGCTAATTTTCCTAAATTACATATAAAGTATTAAGTATTATGTAATTTCCCAATAATATAATATTAAAATATTAGACATTTTAGACACATAGTTAGCAGTAAAATTCCAGTTCACTCTTGTAATTTTAAATACATGTCATTGCACTAAGTTAATCTAAAATAACTGTCAACAATGTGAATTTAATTTTTGGTGACTAGTCACTAAGGCAAACGATTAAAACCCGAAACCCCGCCCTTTTTTATATAGATTTTTTTATTCAGAAATTGTCTCTGCACTTGATATTATATATATACTAAATATTCGATAAACCGTAATTTTTAAGTAAGTTATAATAAATAATAAAAATCAAATAAAAAATAAAAAATAAAAGTACCATTTCAATTCAGATACCATATTTGTACTGCAATGAAAATTAAAGGAAAGACAAATTTGCGAGATGATATCATATTTATATGTGCGTCAGCGTAAATGAAAAGGTAATTGCGGCAATTTTATTCGAAAACGTTTGGACCAAATGCGCAAATATTTTCAATTTAAGTCTTTTCTCATAAGTTTTCAACTTAATAATAACTAAGATAATATCTAATAAGAGTTAATAATAACAACTATCTATGTTAGTATTATGAACCTATTTCAGCGAATTAAGAAGGATCATGCACAATTTCCATAATATAAAAGATATAGACCAGATACGTCATGTGTAGTGGAAGGGCTAGGCGTAGTTATTAACAGATACTTTTTACATAGTTACTATAACCTTTTGTGGCGCTTCTTTGTTTTCATGGCAGCCAAAACCTTTTGAGTTAAGCTTTATGCGGTTATTCGGTTAGGCACAGTGATCTAGCCGCACATGCCTAAGTATATAATAATTAGAATTACATATTAACTAGGTTTTAATGTAATAGACTACGGAAACGTTAATATCTACTCGATAACGATAGTTTTTGTTTTATGTCCTGCTTGGTACCATACACCAGTATATTAATAACCTGTTCAACGTAGTACTAATAAGGAAAGATGTAATGTGATATAATTGTGTGATAACTAAGCTCGAATCGAACAATCGAGTTTTCGACTTGCAGTGTTCAATAAATCTGATCTGGACTGCTTACCTTGTATAAAACACTTCTATGGCTTCCATTTCTCTGGCTGAGTACTGCCATTCGGCACGTTCAGTTAGCTGCAGTGCATACTTGGAGCCGCTTTCATCCGGTGCAAACGAGTACGTGGTCTCTGGTGGCAGAAAAGCCAACTTTGATGCGATCCGCCCCGGAAGCGGTGGACAACAGAAGAGACAGCAAAGTTCGGATAGCGAAAGGCCGTTCATCTTGCGGTTTGGGGCCATCACGATAAAATAAAACTAATAAAAGGATCAACTCTGCCTCCCACAGCGATACCAGCCGCTGCAATGGAAGGATACACCCACACACAATCACTGCTGCTAAAACCACAACCACTAGCACTGTAACGCCGAAGACACTTCTTAATAACAATTGCGCCACAGAGAAACATAGACTAAGCGTGAACCTAAGATGAGGTAAAAGATGGTGAATGTCAGTTGAATGCTCGATGGATATTTACTACTAGCTGAATACGTATCATATACTCAGTCATCAGCGAATATGAACACATTATAATATATCGATCTTCAGAACTGCAACAGATTGCTTTTACTGCATAAAGGGTGCTTAACTTAGCACTCTTTTTTTGTTGTTTGTGAAACCGTTGAAAACTCAAAATCAATCAAAGAGTTGCCATAAGTGTGCGTACGACTTTCTTATAAAATTGGGTAACCTACGGTAATGGGCATCACACTTGCCGGTATCGATCTCGTTGTGAATCTTGTTGCTATAGTCGTTTGTACAAAGCGACATTAGCGAGGAGCTGATGATCGATAAATTCGGAGAGTTTGATGCTTACTTGTATAATTGACGGTGACGCTTTCGATTAGTTGATGGAACGATAAATCAGTTAGCGACGATTAGTTGATCCGTTGAGCAGTCGAATCCAATCGATGGATCATATCGCCTACACATTTTGCAAAGGAACTTCCCTCTAGCCATTTATTTGTTCAGTTTCTACTTGCTGTTGAAGCTGCCAATCAAAATTCTTGAATGGATTAATAGTAGACGCAGTGGTAGTGCTGTGCAATGCATAGATTCAAGGTATTTGAAGTACCAGCTGCAGACACTTCACCCTACTAAATAGAGGTCGCTAGATAGGTTCGTGTATGTGTACTTTATACTTGTTTTCGCACTTTATATTATTATTCTAGTTAGTGGTCTAACCCATTGCTCCTGTTGCTGGAGCACAGCTGATCTTAATGGCGCATGAGTTTGAAACCGTGACCTCCATAAACTTTAGTACTGGTAAGTGACCAATTTTGCTGCTATAAACCGGTTAGGCGATGAACGAGGGATAGTTGTAGTAATTTTACTCTAAAGCAGAATCAATGTTGTCTCTGTCAAAATCGAACGATGAGTTCAAGTTGCGTTGATTTCAATTTGGCTCAGTAGAAGTAGAATCGAATATTTGGGCGCCCGGATCGTACAAATCAGAAAACGATGAACAAGAATGACGAAGGAACGAAATTGATCAACTTCATCGAGCGGCAGCGTTGTTCTTGTTATTATTATTATTATTATTTTGTGAAGATTCGATGATTGATCAACCTTAAAGGCGCTATTATTCGTTACCACTTTCGCAGCAGTTATTTTAGCAGTACTAGTGCTGCCAACAGTCACACGCACCGTAAGCCGCATGAAAACGAGCAAAGGTTTAGCAGGATGCGGAGCTGCACAGCATAAAGTTAGCCAAATTTCATGAGATATACTCGGCGCTTAAAATTTTTTCGTCCAGGTTGCCTGCAGAAGCTATGCTACATTAATATGTGTGAACATCCACAGTCACAGAAACATTTCGTATTTGTACATTTCAGCTACTGCTTATGACTTACAATGAGCTGTTCAGTTTGCATGTCTTTTTTAAACTTTGCCCGCTAAATGGTATAACCCAGTGACCGAATCACTCACCGGACAGCGCTTCAGGTATTGTTATGTTAATCGTAATAGGTAACTAATAGCCAAGTGGACCACTGCTCCTTTCTCCGCTTTTTGTCGATTGACGATAGTACTTTAGCATATATGATGTCGATAACCACTGTAATGATGGTGGTGGCGACGATGACGATGATGGACGATTATCTGGTTTTATGACCATAGCGATCGAAACGATGGGAACGAGAACAGCAGCGACAACCGTTCTTATATTTCAGTACATTTCGCAACGGGCGAGAATTAGACCTAGCGCTGATAGCGCCAGGCCACTTCTGCCACTATCGTCATGATCACTCACGATCCTTTCAGATTTTTCCTCTCTCAGTCAGTCGGCCCGTTAGCCTGTTGTATCTTGCTCGTTCAAACGTTGGCAGTCAGCACAGACCACAAGCGCTGACATGAGTAGAACGACGAGTGAAAAACGACCAAACAATGAATGAAGCGATGCATACGGGGCAAGATTGAACGCTGACAAACATACATTAACCGAAAAGCCGAAATTAACCGAATATTGTCTTTTACTGTATCAGTATACTAATTAATGATGCAGTCAAACACATGTGATAATCCAACCTTGGTGTCTTCACGTATAAACAAATAGAATTGGGTGGAATGGTTATAGTGTGGTAAGTACACTGTATATTACGAGTTGAACGCGACAGATCTCTTAAACATGCGTACACCTCTAAAAGGACGACCTTTGTCGGCGTTTGAGTTTTTTCCTCCGCCTCACTTTTCTCCTTTCGGCCTTTTCCCTATTGACGAGCGGCAGCAGCAGCAGCAGTCGCGGCACAACTTATTCCCAACATCAGACGCACACAACTTGTCTTAACCGAGGACCGCCAAGAAAACAAAGCTGTCATGCTGTATCAGTTACTTCCTTTCTCGTTAATCCTCAAAGGAGGTCTTTTGAAGATGAATGGTTGCGGCAATTCAAGTGACGCCAAGCTTCCGTTTTCCAACTTACTCTACAACTTCACAATGTATCAAAGTAATACCAGCACTATAAAAAACCATCACAGGTGAGTCTCATTTTAGCAGCTAATCTAGCTCCCTCGCTACTGCTTTTGTCCGGTCTCTCTAGCTACTGGCGGCTGTTTTGGCGTGACGGCGGCACGGATATGAACGGACGACACGGAACGGACGACTGTAGCTCATCCCGTTTGTACCACTCGACTGCTGTTGCCGTTCGTTGGCTTCATAGTAACAGCTCAGCTTCAGCAGTTGTAGTCTTGATATCGTTCAGCAGAACGACAGAATCAATCACAGCACCATACACCAGAGACAAAGACTTGCTTAGCCAGCTAGCCAAGTAGCAAACTGTAAACAATTTCAACGTAGTCAATCAATTAATATACAGCAATGACAGTAGCAACGATGGCGGTAGCATCATCATTAGTAATGCAAGCACGAGCTAAAAAAACAAAGGAGAACAAGTTGGCTTTTTTGCCGTCTGGCACCCTTGTTTTTCTTTTTCTATAAATGTTTTCCTTGCCATGATGGCTGTTACATTTTCTAACAATGAGTAAATTCAGCAGCAGTAGGAAACGAAGCTATCGTAGAAATAGTGACAATGAAGATATCGATCGGCTCGTAGGTAAAACGGGCACGGTAATGCTGTTGCTAGTATGAATGGCGGCCACCGAGGGCAATCAAGCAACCGGCAGCAACTCTGTTTGTCAGCCAGCCAGTCAGTCAGTTACACACTCGATTCAGTTCCGTCGACCTCCTATAGTAGCAGCATAAGAACAAGGAGCAGCAGCGGCATCACCGCTGCTGTCCGCTGACTGCTAGAACACAACAACAACAATCACAATAATAGGCGGCCGCAGCAGCAGGCGACTGCACAACAGTTTCGTCCCGGTGCTGCTGCTGCTGATGATGCTGATACGGCTGATGTTAATGCCGAGCAGCATAAACCTACGTACTCCCTTCTCTTACGACAACGGGAACGGCAACGGTATCGATAGTATAATGATCACAGACAACTGCACGTCGGCTTAACTTACAGTTGTAATACGAGGAGTCACAAAGATACCGCACCGCCTCATACTTCTCTATAGCTCGTCCTACAACGCAGTCAAACTACGGATAACCGGACGGACGGGCGGACGGACGTATGCATAGCCCATGACAACAAAATACCAGCACTAACGAAGAAACAATTAGCCAGCCTCTCTACTCCTGTTCTTTATTTAGTAGCAGGGAGTACACCTGCTGTTGGTGCCGCAAGCTTGGCAAAGCACAAGAGACATGCAACTGACAAAACAATACTGACCGCGGAGAGGTACCACGTTTCGGAAAGTCTATACCGTTGGCACTTTTGAACCAACTTAAGGCGTTAGCCAATTTCATTATCCTGAATCGGTAAAAACATCGGTACTAACATCATTTGATCCAGTTCTAGTGACGTGTTCAGTTTGTTAAAAAAATTCATTCAGTAGTAAACCATCTGATAAGTTGCGAAAATTTGAAAGTTGTGGAAACACAGCGCTTTAACAATTAAAACTTAAGTAACAGTCGATTAAAAAATACTTAAAAGTATTGAAAATTGTTTTATAAACAATAATCCTGAAGAAATGGAGGCTAAAAAAGACTTGAGTAGAACAGTTTTGCTTATTTTGAAAGATCCTTTGCAACAAAATTCTAATGATTTATATGCTTAAGAAGTAACAAAAAAATTGCGATTCCATTTACCTGACTTGAGAAAGGCCATTTTCGACCTCAATCTCATCAATTGTACTAGCAAGTGATCTGCAGGAGGGGTTAGGAAAACCATTTTTAACATCGTCTTCATATATCTATGGAAAAAATCTTAACCTATTGTGAGAAATATTTTCTTCGTTTTTTTCTTTTAAGATGAAATGTCGAATTTTGCAGATCCATTAGGGAATCGAATTTTTTAAAAAGGCTAAGTGTGAGATTAAAGTATAGTATTACCCCAAATGCATTAGTAGTAAAATACCTCATCTAGTTTTGCAATCGCTATTGCTTTACTTTTTCCAGTTTTTTTAAGAGAATCACCTTCTGCAGCGTCTTAGATATCAAATGTTTTTATGTTTTGCGGTACCTTATACGAAAGCGATTTTGCGTAAAAAAGATGTCAATAAAACAAGGCTCCATTAAGCTTTTCTAATTTGAGAGGTTTAGTTGGCAGAGCTGTTACTTTATAGACGGTCCAGACCTTGTGCTTCACTTAATTTCCGGTGCTGAGTGTTCCTCAGTTTTTCGAGTTCCCTACTTTTATTAACACATCACATGTTTTTGCAATTCTTCTTTTCTGCACTGAGGACGGACAGAGTTATCCTCTCATTGAACGCTATTTTAAAAATGCAAAAAATAGTTTAATATCAATCCAAATGAACATGATTAATATAGTTTTCAAGGAAACCTAAGTGATAACTGATCAAGCAAAAAAACGGTTACGGCCTTTGGCTGAAGAAGGAACCGCTATACTTTATTTCGAGAGCCCTTTTTATGATGATACGTACATTACATAGATATCGGCGATAATGGATAAAGTCCAAAAGAATTGCTCAGTTACACTATCAAGTGAATCGCCTTCTTAGATTTTTTTACACAAGTGTAAAGCAAGAAATTTTTCTAAACATATGGCTCGGACGTAAACCAAAATTGTCTTTAGGTACTTGTTCGCCTCAGCCAGGCCTTGTTGTAGTACCGAGGTCGTTCGCGCCCTTCCTTGCCAATCGTTTCCTCAGTGAACGTCAAATTCTGTGGTACTCTTGTGGTACCTTACAGAGCGGCAATTTCAAATTCACAACATCTGTTTACAACAATTACACCTAAGTTTCGAGTACTAAAATATTATGTAACATATTTATAGTATTCATTACGTGGCACACGCCTGTCGAGGTTGCGATTGCCTGTAGTCAACAATATATTATATTTTTTCTTTGTTTTATTAAGAATAAATATAGCCTCTTGCTGTGCAATCGAAGTTGGTAGAGTTCCAGCTAGGCAAGATGGCGACACCCAGTCATCGGGTTGGGGGTTTTCCCTTTCTTAAAAAGACTGTTTTCTATTCGGTGATTATTGACACCGGCTATATGTGTGTGCAAACGTTCAAGCAAGAAGTATTTCCAGGAGTTTAAAGTTGTACGCCGTTATGCTATTTCACCTAATAAGAATATATGTATGTTGTCATTAGTCAAAAAAGTCTATTGAAGCCGGAAGCTCTTCATTGTACAGTAGGGAATCGTGTCGATGCTTAGTAGTGACAGAGCTTCAGAATAGCTGCTAACCAACCTCATCTTAGTTTTCGTTGAAAAGTAGAAATTGGAGTAGTCCACGAAAGTACGGTCTAGTGTAGAAGGTAATTGCCTTTTCGAAAAACATAAATATTGTTACAAGGGCAACAAAAAAAAGCCCAACAAAACGATAATGTAAAGAGACCTTGCAACGGAGTCCCGCAGAATTAACGACAGTCGTCCTGATCACATCAACAGTTCCTATTTAACTGCTTTTAACTGGAGGTAAAAAGATCAATTGTAGGTGTGACGACTCAACACAAGAACGGCTGAGAAGAAGTAACCTGAAAAGAATATTTGCACAAAATAAACGTAGCAGTTCAGTGAACCCGCTACGAGCTTGAGGTACGTCATCCTAATACGCGTCGTTCATTAATTCCATGCTTGTTGAGGATACGAACAAAAAAAGGACAGAGTTTTTTCCTGCCGAAAATAAATTGAAATAGTGATGTTTCATTTAAGTCAGTTAACTCACTAGCTGTCTCCAAGCATGCATTTAATAACGAATAGGTATAT